>NC_084549.2:53495000-53675000 GCF_033978685.3 Nerophis lumbriciformis | reverse complement strand
CTCTAAACTTGTATAAACACATTGCTGTCTGAGCAACTAAGATATTCAACTGTGCACATTCAACCTACAGGCTGTGCTCTCATAGCACAAGGTGATTAATCTTGGAGAAATATGACACTGAGGCACTGTTCCCAGATTGGAAATGATCATACCAGAATTTTAAAATTATAGTATTTGTGGAAAACTATTGTACATGTTCTATTTCAGGGGCTCATAAAGGGGAACTGCACTTTTTTGGGGGAATTGTGCCTATCGTTCACAATCATAATGAGAGGCAAGAAAACACATGTTCTTTTTCTAGGATTCTAAAGATGATTAAAAAAAAACGCTTGTAAAATGCGGCGAATGGGAGTGACCGATGTAGCCTTCAAAGCCCTCTGAAATAACTTCAAACCCCCCATCAACATTTTGTATCCACACTGCAAGTGTACAGGTAAAAGCCAGTAAATTAGAATATTTTGAAAAACTTGATTTATTTCAGTAATTGCATTCAAAAGGTGTAACTTGTACATTATATTTATTCATTGCACACAGACTGATGCATTCAAATGTTTATTTCATTTAATTTTGATGATTTGAAGTGGCAACAAATGAAAATCCAAAATTCCGTGTGTCACAAAATTAGAATATTACTTAAGGCTAATACAAAAAAGGGATTTTTAGAAATGTTGGCCAACTGAAAAGTATGAAAATGAAAAATATGAGCATGTACTATACTCAATACTTGGTTGGAGCTCCTTTTGCCTCAATTACTGCGTTAATGCGGCGTGGCATGGAGTCGATGAGTTTCTGGCACTGCTCAGGTGTTATGAGAGCCCAGGTTGCTCTGATAGTGGCCTTCAACTCTTCTGCGTTTTTGGGTCTGGCATTCTGCATCTTCCTTTTCACAATACCCCACAGATTTTCTATGGGGCTAAGGTCAGGGGAGTTGGCGGGCCAATTTAGAACAGAAATACCATGGTCCGTAAACCAGGCACGGGTAGATTTTGCGCTGTGTGCAGGCGCCAAGTCCTGTTGGAACTTGAAATCTCCATCTCCATAGAGCAGGTCAGCAGCAGGAAGCATGAAGTGCTCTAAAACTTGCAGGTAGACGGCTGCGTTGACCCTGGATCTCAGGAAACAGAGTGGACCGACACCAGCAGATGACATGGCACCCCAAACCATCACCCAACCATGCAAATTTTGCATTTCCTTTGGAAATCGAGGTCCCAGAGTCTGGAGGAAGACAGGAGAGGCACAGGATCCACGTTGCCTGAAGTCTAGTGTAAAGTTTCCACCATCAGTGATGGTTTGGGGTGCCATGTCATCTGCTGGTGTCGGTCCACTCTGTTTCCTGAGATCCAGGGTCAACGCAGCCGTCTACCAGCAAGTTTTAGAGCACTTCATGCTTCCTGCTGCTGACCTGCTCTATGGAGATGGAGATTTCAAGTTCCAACAGGACTTGGCGCCTGCACACAGCGCAAAATCTACCCGTGCCTGGTTTACGGACCATGGTATTTCTGTTCTAAATTGGCCCGCCAACTCCCCTGACCTTAGCCCCATAGAAAATCTGTGGGGTATTGTGAAAAGGAAGATGCAGAATGCCAGACCCAAAAACGCAGAAGAGTTGAAGGCCACTATCAGAGCAACCTGGGCTCTCATAACACCTGAGCAGTGCCAGAAACTCATCGCCTCCATGCCACGCCGCATTAACGCAGTAATTGAGGCAAAAGGAGCTCCAACCAAGTATTGAGTATTGTACATGCTCATATTTTTCATTTTCATACTTTTCAGTTGGCCAACATTTCTAAAAATCCCTTTTTTGTATTAGCCTTAAGTAATATTCTAATTTTGTGACACACGGAATTTTGGATTTTCATTTGTTGCCACTTCAAATCATCAAAATTAAATGAAATAAACATTTGAATGCATCAGTCTGTGTGCAATGAATAAATATAATGTACCGGTACAAGTTACACCTTTTGAATGCAATTACTGAAATAAATCAAGTTTTTCAAAATATTCTAATTTACTGGCTTTTACCTGTATATACAAACCCCGTTTCCATGTGAGTTGGGAAATTGTGTTAGATGTAAATATAAACGGAATACAATGATTTGCAAATCCTTTTCAACACATATTCAATTGAATGCACTACAAAGACAAGATATTTGATGTTCAAACTCATAAACTTTATTTTTTTTTTGCAAATAATAATTAACTTAAAATTTCATGGCTGCAACACGTGCCAAAGTAGTTGGGAAAGGGCATGTTCACCACTGTGTTACATCACCTTTTCTTTTAACAAAACTCAATAAACGATTGGGAACTGAGGAAACTAATTGTTGAAGCTTTGAAAGTGGAATTCTTTCCCATTCTTGTTTTATGTAGAGCTTCAGTCGTTCAACAGTCCGGGGTCTCCGCTGTCGTATTTTACGCTTCATAATGCGCCACACATTTTCGATAGGAGACAGGTCTGGACTCTAGGCGGACCAGGAAAGTACCCGCACTCTTTTTTTACGAAGCCACGCTGTTGTAACACGTGCTGAATGTGGCTTGGCATTGTCTTGCTGAAATAAGCAGGGGCGTCCATGAAAAAGACGGCGCTTAGATGGCAGCATATGTTGTTCCAAAACCCGTATGTACCTTTCAGCATTAATGGTGCCTTCACAGATGTGTAAGTTACCCATGCCTTGGGCACTAATGCACCCCCATACCATCACAGATGCTGGCTTTTGAACTTTGGGTTGATAACAGTCTGGATGGTTCGCTTCGCCTTTGGTCCGGATGACACGATGTCGAATATTTCCAAAAACAATTTGATATGTAGACTCGTCAGACCACAGAACACTTTTCCACTTTGCATGAGTCCATCTTAGATGATCTCGGGCCCAGAGAAGCCGGCGGCGTTTCTGGATGTTGTTGATAAATGGCTTTCGCTTTGCATAGTAGAACTTTAACTTGCACTTACAGATGTAGCGACAAACTGTATTTAATGACAGTGGTTTTCTGAAGTGTTCCTGAGCCCATGTGGTGATATCCTTTAGAGATTGATGTCGGTTTTTGATACAGTGCCGTCTGAGGGATCGAAGGTCACGGTCATTCAATGTTGGTTTCCGGCCATGCCGCTTCCGTGGAGTGATTTCTCCAGATTCTCTGAACCTTTTGATGATATTATGGACCGTAGATGTTGAAATCCCTAAATTTCTTGCAATTGCACTTTGAGAAACGTTGTTCTTAAATTGTTTGACTATTTGCTCACGCAATTGTGGACAAAGGGGTGTACCTCGCCCCATCCTTTCTTGTGAAAGACTGAGCATTTTTTGGGAAGCTGTTTTTATACCCAATCATGGCACCCACCTGTTCCCAATTAGCCTGCACACCTGTGGGATGTTCCAAATAAGTGTTTGATGAGCATTCCTCAACTTTATCAGTATTTATTGCCACCTTTCCCAACTTCTTTGTCACGTGTTGCTGGCATCAAATTCTAAAGTTAATGATTATTTGCAAAAAAAAAAAGTTTATCAGTCTGAACATCAAATATGTTGTCTTTGTAGCATATTCAACTGAATATGGGTTGAAAATGATTTGCAAATCATTGTATTCAGTTTATAGTTACATCTAACACAATTTCCCAACTCATATGGAAACGGGGTTTGTATAATGTAGTAACAGACATGTTTATAACCATTCGTAATATGTTCAATATTTACCGTAATTTGGTGTGTTCCCACTAGGGCTGGGAGGTTTGTATCTGTGCGATATAGAAAATGACTATATCGTGATGTTCGAGTACTGCGATGAGGTGGCGACTTGTCCAGGGTGTACCCCGCCTTCCGCCCGATTGTAGCTGAGATAGGCTCCAGCGACCCCAAAGGGAATAAGCGGTAGAAAATGGATGGATGGATGGTGATGTTCGAGTATACGTTTTCACGCAGTTGCTTTTAGCTGCAGGCATTACACTACAGGCGTTTCTCACTCTTTCTTGTTTCTCCTTCTCACAGAGACTTAAAACAAGCGCACCTTCTTACATACGTCACGTGTGCAAAGTCACACGCTCCCGCGGAACAGAGAGGTAGCGACATGGTAACATTAGCTGTGATGCTAACGGTGCGGTGTGGGTGATAATACGAGAGAGAGAAGGTGCGAATCTGATAACAAATGAAGGAATAATTAATTCCCAAGAAAAACAGCACGGGTTCCCTTGTCTGGCGGTGGTTTGGCTTCAAGCGGGAAGATGTTGAACAAGTATGCGGCAAAAGCGTTGCTACAAAAAGTAGCAGCACTGCTAATGTTGCATCATTCGAAAAGTCACCCGCTAGAGAATGAAGAGTGCTAGAAATTCCGCATGTCAACATCTCCGGCCGGTGCCACACCAACGAAATGCCGAAGCAACCATTTCCAGATCAACACCGTATGAAAAAAATAGTCAACAGAAGGAGATAACGTCCACAGGAACCTACCACATAGCGAAGGACATATACTATTTGAGTTCCTATTATGCAGCTCATTTTTATTTGACAGTTATTGAAATATCTTGTGTGACATCATGCACAAAAGTGCACTTTATTTGTTTTAAACTATTGTAGTGGCGTTCTGTACAAAAAGTGCACTTTAATGTAGTGTTGTTTTGATATGTCATCTTAGTGACATCTTACACAAAAGTGCACTAATTGTCATCTTAGTGACATCTTACACAAAAGTGCACTAATAGCTTGTTTTAAAATGTCTCTGACAATCTTGCACTTTCTGTTTTGAAATGACATGAATGTTTGTGCCACTGCTTAATAACTGTTTAATAAATACAGTTTTGGTAAATTGACTTAGTTGTGATTTCCCTCTTTGCATGAAAGTTTAAAATGAGCATATATTAATGCAGTAAGAACAATAATGTTTTAATGTCGACACAGAATCATCATACTGCTGTGATTATATGCATCAAGTGTTCATTCAAGGCTAAGGCAAAATATCGACATATATATCGTGACATGGCCTAAAAATATCGAGGTATTTAAAAAAAGGCCATATCGCCCAACCCTAGTTCCCACTTCCGAAAACAAACGGAAGTGTTTTCTAATTAGACTAGAGACTTACACTTAGACTTCCTTTTTATTGTCATTCAAATTTGAACTTTACAGCACAAATAAGACCAGAATTTTGTTACATAAGCTCATGGTAGTGCAGGATAAAAAAGCAATAAGGTGCATATATAAATAAATAAATATATATAAATAATATATAAATATATATAAAATAAATAAATAAATATAAATATATATAAATAAATAAATAGATTACTGTGGAGATAAATATATTGCACTTTTTCACATGCGTCCACGTTTATGGATGTATGTTATATTGTCTTTTTTATTCCAGCGAGTTAATCCATTTTGGGGGGAGTTGAGAGGATAATTTAATTATGATGCGTTCAAGAGTCTTACGGCTTGAGGGAAGAAGCTGTTACAGAACCTGGAGGTTCTGCTTCAGAGGCTGCGGAACCTCTTTCTAGAGTCCAGCAGTGAAAACAGTCCTTGGTGGGGGTGGGAGGAGTCTTTGCAGATTTTCTGAGCCCTGGTCAGGCAGCGGCTTTTTGCGATCTCCTGGATAGGAGGAAGAGGAGTCCTGATGATCCTTTCCTCCGTCCTCACCACTCTCTAATCATGGCAGACTTGGTAACAGACAATGAAAATAACTAAGACAATGAAAATAACTATTTTTGGACGAATGAGCGTTCATAACTTTATTTTTTTGAACCTGAATATACGGAGGATGAACTACTAGTTATAGAAGCGAGCACAAAGAGAGGGTGAAACGCTGGAGCATACTTAAGCTGAGAAGTGAGGTTGGCGTGACTTAAGCTGCAAATGTGAAACTTGGAGCCAAGCTATGCCGACATAAATGGCGTGCTTACCCAACATCAACTTGAAAAAATGTTCCCCTGCCGTCTGGACAAAACCGACAACTGTCAATCAAGTGAGTCACTATAATATTGATCATGACACATGCAGCATATCATGCGTGTTATTAATACTACAGTACATAGACTGTCGAGCAAGGTGTGTAGAAACAAAACATGAAATGTGGGCTTATACTTAATGTAATATGATTGTTCATGGTTTTCTATCAGTACTGATTGGTGTCTTGTCGCATTTTGTTTTGCATTACAAACTCAAAAGCGATTGCGCTGCTGATGCAAAAGCTGGCTTACTTCATGTCGTAGCTCGTAGAGGTGGTGGAAATAATCGATTTTTAGATGCATCGCAATTCGGACATGGAAAATTAGAAAATCGATTAGTAAACGTCAATAATTGATAGTGGATTTATTTATTGTAAATAAAGTAATGCAGACAGTTCTACAATTTGGCTGACTGCAGCGAGCCACCTCACCGAGAGATCCGACCAGCTCCTTTATTTTAGAGCACTTATGTTTCAATTTTGCACGCATTCCCATAATTTAACAAATGCACTGTTTTTAAAAGTTGCAAGTGATAAACGGTTATTTAGTTAAACAAAAATGTTTTTAAACTGCATCAATATACATAAATTAAACATACATCAATAATCGATATATAATCGAATCATAGCACCTGAATTGTAATCGTAATCGAATCGTGAGGTGCCCAAAAATTCCCACCTCTAATCGCTAGCTTACCTTTCGCCGTAGCTAGCTTACGGCTAACGCGTAGCATGGCGTCACAAGACGATGTGTTACTATGCTAGATAAACAGTTCCTCAGTGTTCCTTCTTACGAAAACAGTGTCGCTACAGCTTGGTTATTACAGTTGAAAATGAAGTATTGTTGGCAGTTGTTGGATGCATTTTTTAAAAGTGATTTAGAGGCAAATTGATTACCTGCATTGTTAGCGATTAAGAAGGAGACAACTGATCATACATTGTGGGATTTGGAAAATGCTTGATGCACAGAAGGTAAAGTTGTCACACAAATACAAAATTGGCATCCCAAAAAAATTGTCATACAAATGTTTAGGACGGATGGACTTTGTTAAAAGCATCACACTATTCCTGTTATTTGGCTTAAAATAATTTCACCCAATTACAATGAATTCAATTCCCCTTACCGTAATTCCAATTTACTTAACATCCTGCGGGGTGGAGTCAATTCAATTTTTTCAAATGAATTGCATTGCAATTCAGAATTTGAAAGTTTGCACAAGCCTGGTCAAAAATTGTATAGTTTGTAAATTGTTGTTATGGTGACATTTATTATATTTATGAAAAGGTGTTGTATGGAACTATAAGAACATGTAAGTATGTTTTTTCGATATATTGTATAATTATGAAAAAAAAAAAGTTTTTATATTTTTTTATTGAACTTAAACTTGTTTGCATTCAATCCGTTAAAAATAGTAAATAGAAAGAATAAAGCTGACTTTTGAAAATATGCGTGAGCGTTCTCTCAGGCCAACACATATGTGATAATGCATGCTTTTATTTCCTGTCGTTTAGACTAGTGTGATGCGCTGCTCTCTGGTCTTCCCAAAAAGACTATCAGAAGTTTACAATTGTTACAAAACTCAGCTGCATGTTATGACCATTTTTGAATGCCTTGTGCCTTCTTATCTGTCTGACCTGCTTTTACTGTATCAACCCCTTGCGGACCATGAGGTCCTCTGGCACTGGCCTTTTAGCTTTACCAAATACCAGAACAAAGACCCACGGTGAGACTGCATTAAGTCACTACGGCCCCCACCTATGGAACAGCTTGCCAGAGAGCCTCAGGACTGCAGAGAGCGTTGAAATAAAAAGAAAGGCTAAAGACACACCTTTTTAATTACGCATTTTACTGATCATCTTAAACTGTTATGGTTTTTATTATTTTATTGTGTGGTTTTCTATCTTGATTTTAATACTGCTCCTAATATTCTGATGTTATGTTTTTATTAACTTAATAATGTAATATTTATATTATATTTTTAGATATATTTTATCATGTGTTTTATAATTTTTTTTACCTGCCATTAATTTTAGTTGTTTTCTAGTGTGGGACGCCTCAGTGCCATGCCTTGTTTTGTTTTTGCTTTGTTATTGTCAATAGTGCTGTGTGGGTGTGTGCGTGCGAGTGTGTGTAAATGCGTGTGTGTTTTTTCTCTTTTTTTTTTTTGTACAGCACTTTGTTTGCAGCTTGTCTATCATAAGTGTTATAAAAATAAAGTTTGATATGATATAATTTAGGGCTGCAACACCTAATCGATTAAAATCGATTCTAAAAATAGTTGGCGATTGTAGCGAGGCTTAGGTTCAGGTTCGTCTGGGACCACAGGAACTGGCACAACCATCCGATGCAGCGTTTACAATTATTTTATTTTATTTCTCCCAAAGTCTCTTTCCGCTTTTCAGCGTCTCTCTTGTGGTGTCGCTCTCGTAGTCTCCAGCCCACACCACCCCCTCATGGTCTCCGACGCTGCTAATAAAAGGAACAGGTGATTCGATAACTCGTTCCAGCTGAGATATCCACTCACCTGTCTGCCGCTTCATGGCCGGCCCCTGCACACACCCCGCCCGCAGGGAACGCGTGAACCACGCCCCTCTCCACATGCCTCCACTGCTAGACTCAGGCCGGGCAGTCGTCCGGCCGCGCCCACTACCCCCCACACCTCCCCATAGCGGGGCGAGAGAGGAAGTCGGCCACGGCCATCTGCGCACCCGGCCTGTGGACCACCCGGAAGTTGTAGGGCTGTAATGCCAGATACCACCGGGTGATCCGCGCGTTGGCGTCCTTCATGCGGTGGAGCTACTGGAGCGGTTTGTGGTCCGAGCAGAGACTGAAGGCACGCCCCAACAGGTAGCAGCGGAGGGCCCCGACCGCCCACCGGATGGCAAGGCACTCCCTCTCCACCGTGCTGTACCTTGCCTCCCGGTCCGAGAGTTTACGGCTGATGTACAGGTCGACGTCCCCCACCCGCTGGAACAGCACCGCCCCCAGCCCCCGGCCCGACGCGTCCGCCTGCAGACAGAAAGGGATGTCAAAGTTAGGCATGTGCAGCACCGGCTCCTTGCAGAGTGCTGTTTTTACCTTCTCAAACCCCCGCTGGCACTGCTCCGTCCACTGGACCAGTTCTGGGGCACCCTTCCGGGTGAGGTCAGTCAGTGGGCCGGTCAAGTCCGCGAACCGGGGAATGAACCGGCGGTAATAGCCCGCCAGTCCCAAAAACTGCCTCACCTCTTTTTTTGTCTTGGGGGGTGGACAGGCCGCGATTGCCGCTGTTTTGTCTACCTGGGGCCGCACCTGTCCCCCTCCCAAGTGGTACCCCAGGTACTGTACCTCCCTCCGGCCAACTGCGCACTTCGCCGGGTTGGCGGTGAGCCCCGCCCGCCTCAGGGACTCGAGCACCGCCCCCACCCGCCGCATGTGTTCTTCCCAGCTGCCACTCTGGATGATGACATCATCCAGGTAGGCAGCCGCGTATGCAGCGTGGGGGCGCAGCACGCGGTCCATGAGACGCTGGAACGTGGCGGGCGCACCGAACAAGCCAAACGGAAGTGTTACGAATTGGTACAAACCTTCCGGAGTGGAGAAAGCCGTTTTTTCTCGGGACTCTGGTGACAAGGGAATCTGCCAGTAGCCCTTGGTCAAATCCAGTGTCGTAAAAAAACGAGCAGTGCCCAGCCGATCTAGGAGCTCGTCGACCCGAGGCATTGGGTACGCGTCAAAACGTGATATTTCATTCACCCTGCGGTAATCCACACAGAACCGCACAGTCCCGTCCCTCTTCCCAACCAGAACAACGGGACTGCACCACGCGCTGTGGGATTCTTCTATTACACCCACCCAAGGGACGGCGTGGCGCAGTGAAAGAGTGGCCGTGCGCGACCCGAGGGTCCCTGGTTCAATCCCCACCTAGTACCAACCTCGTCATGTCCGTTGTGTCCTGAGCAAGACACTTCACCCTTGCTCCTGATGGGTGCTGGTTAGCGCCTTGCATGGCAGCTCCCTCCATCAGTGTGTGAATGTGTGTGTGAATGGGTAAATGTGGAAGTAGTGTCAAAGCGCTTTGAGTACCTTGAAGGTAGAAGAGCGCTATACAAGTACAACCCATTTATCATGTATTTATTTATAACTCAAGCATGGTTTTTAATTCCTCCCGAACCACTTTGCGCTTGTGTTCGGGAAGCCGATATGGCCGAGACCGCACCGTAACCCCCGGGCTGGTCTCAATATGATGTCGGATGAGATTCGTGCGACCGGGCCGCGAGGAGAACACGTCAGAGTAGCGCTGCTGTAACTCAGCAACCTCTGCTCTCTGCGCCAATGTGAGCTGGTCATCACAGGTCAGCCGAGGGGCCGGGCCAGAGCGCGGGATCTCCGGCCCCAACTCCTCCTCCTCCCTCACTACTGTCACCATGGAAACAGGCTCCGCCTCCTTCCACGCCTTCAGCAGGTTCAGATGGTAAATCTGAGTGTCTCCGCGTCGGTCCGAGCGCCGAACCTCATAATCGACATCACCCACTTGCCGTGCGACCTCAAAGGGTCCCTGCCACTTTGCAAGTAATTTGGAGTTTGAGGTTGGAAGCAATACAAGCACTTTTTCTCCCGGTGCGAATTTGCGTAGTTGGGTCCCCCTGTTATACGTGCGCCGCTGACGCTCTTGGGCACGGAGCAAATTCTCTCGTGACAAGTGCCCCACCTTGTGTAGTTTTGCTCGCATGTCCATGACGTACTGAATTTCATTTTTGCTGGAGCTCGGACCCTCCTCCCAGCTTTCCTTAATAACGTCCAGCACTCCGCGAGGCCTTCGGCCGTACAATAACTCAAACGGTGCAAAACCAACTGAGGCCTGGGGTACCTCGCGCATCGCAAACATTAGGGGGTCCAACCATTTATCCCAATTCTGTTTGTCCTCGTGCATAAATTTACGGATCATGGTTTTCAGCGTTTTATTTAATCTCTCCACCAGCCCATCTGTTTGCGGATGATATACGCTGGTGCGGATCGCTTTAATTCCCAATAACCCGTAAAGTTCCTTTATCGTGCGCGACATAAAGGACGTGCCTTGGTCAGTCAGAATCTCTTTCGGGATTCCAACTCGGGAGATGACCTGAAACAGCGCTTGCGCAACACTCTTGGCAGAGATAGAGCGCAAGGGCACTGCTTCGGGATAGCGCGTTGCGTAATCCACCAGGACTAATACAAAGCGGTATCCCCGTGTGCTCGGGTGAAATGGTCCGATGAGGTCCATCCCAATTCTCTCGAACGGGACCTCCATGAGCGGTAATGGGCGCAAGGGCGCCTTTGGGGTGGCCGCTGGGTTCACCAGCTGGCAGTCTGGGCAGGCAGCGCACCAACGGCGCACGTCTGCCCGGAGGCCTGGCCAATAGAATCGGACCATGACCCGATTAAGTGTTTTATCATATCCTAAATGGCCAGACATGGGATTAAAATGCGCCGCCTGGAAAACCATTTCCCGGTGGCGTTTTGGCACCAACAACTGGGTGTGTTCCTCCCCGGTTCGAGTGTCACGGCCCACTCGGTACAATCTGTCCCGAATAATTGAAAAATGGGGGAATACCCGCGCTTTCCCCGGGCGCACCAGCTGACCGTCAATATAATCCACCTGGTCCCAGGCCTCGCGCAAGGTTTCATCACGGGACTGCTCGAGGGGAAAATCCTCAGTAGGATGCCACCGGGGGGCCTCCCGCGAAGCCCCCCCCCGGTTCCCGCTCGGCAGTACCGGATGAAGCCGCTGAGAACTGCGCGGATACTCCCCTCGCCTACTGTCCATGAACGCACCCCCACACATTGCGTCACCAAGTGGTTAAATCCCGGCCAATTCGTCCCTAGAATTACGGGGTGCGTAAGTTGCGCGCTTACGGCAACCTTGACTTTATGCTTTTGATCTTTATGTAAAATTTCCACTGGCACAATAGGGTACTCGTGCACATCCCCATGAATACACCTAATTTTCACCCGTGTTGCATGCCTCAATACCCCGGGTCGAACCAGATTTTGGTGGATCATGGACTGTTTACAGCCCGAATCCACCATCGCCCGGTATGTACTCCCTTGTACCCTTATCGGGACGCAGTACGTCTCCCCCAGATCGGGGGCGGGTGCTGGAGGCCCGACAACCCGCATCACCTGCCCCACCTCCATCATGGAGCACTCCCGGCGCACGTGACCTGGCCGTCCGCACCTCCAGCACACCGGCCCTGGTGTTTGAGGCGCCATCTGCGAGGGAAGCCCCCTCTCCGCAGCGCCGGTACCCTGAAATGCACCAACAGAGGAGATATTATAGCCCCGTGCCCCCTGTGTATATGTGGGTGCGTGTGGGTGCGATTTTTTGTTGGCTGCCCGCGTGGGGGACCTGCTCGTTGGCTCCGGGTGGCTCGGTCGTGCGTGGTCGCTGCTCCCAGGACGTCTCCTCCATCCCCCCCCATAGAGGGGCGAGTCGTCGGCGGGGTGCTGGGGTGGGCCTTTCGGCTGTCTTTGGGGTCGCCTCCCGCTGGACCGCCAGGTGCTCCTCCGCCAGTTTCACCGCTGTTTTTACATCTGGGGAGCTGTGGTACCGCACCCATGCTGAGGTCCTGGCCGGGAGGGCATCAATAAATTGTTCTAGGATGATGGACTCCAACATCTTTGGGTCCAGCCCATTGGGCTGGAGCCACCGGGTTGCCGCGTCCCTCATCCGGTATGCCAACACGAAGGGCCGGTCCTCTGACCCCAACTTCATGGCCCGGAACTTTCGGCGGTGGTCTTCAGGGCTGCTGCCGACCCGGTCCAGGATGGCGTGGCGTAGATCGGCGTACTGCATGCGGGCGGTCGCCGGGAGACTCAGCGCCGCCCGCTGCGCCTCCCCCACCAGGAGCGGCAGCAGCTTCGCGCCCCATTCCTCCTCCGGCCACTTGCACGACGTCGCCGTGGCCTCGAAGACGTCCAGGAATGCCTGGGGGTCCTCCCCCTCCACCATGCGCTTCATGGAGGACATCCCTCCCGCTGCCTCTGCTCTGTTCATCAGCACTCGCAGCACTTGGGTCTGCTGTCTGCTCGCCGCTGACACCTCGGCCAGAACTTGGCCCAGCGCCTCCAAAGGGGTTGGTGCCGACATCCTCTTCCTGGTCCGCTTTCCTGTTGGGCACCACTGTAGCGAGGCTTAGGTTCGGGTTCGTCTGGGACCACAGGAACTGGCACAACCATCCGATGCAGCGTTTACAATTATTTTATTTTCTTTCTCCCAAAGTTTCTCTCCGCTTTTCAGCGTCTCTCTCGTGGTGTCGCTCTCGTCGTCTCCAGCCCACACCACCCCCTCATGGTCTCCGACGCTGCTAATAAAAGGAACAAGTGATTAGATAACTCGTTCCCGCTGAGATATCCACTCACCTGTCTGCCGCTTCATGGCCGGCCCCTGCACACACCCCGCCCTCAGGGAACGCGTGAACCACGCCCCTCTCCACAGCGATTAATTTAGTCATCGATTCGTTGGATCTATGCTATGCGCATGCGCAGAGGCTACTTTTTATTTATTTTTATTATTTTTTTATTTTTATAAACCTTTATTTATAAACTGCAACATTTATAGTTGAAAAACAATAATCAAAATAAGTATGGTGCCAGTCTGGTGCCAGTATGCTGGTTTTTTTCAATAAAATACTGGAAAGGATAGAAATGTAGTTTGTCTCTTTTATCCGATTATTAATCGATCAATCGAAGTAATAATCGACAGATTAATCGATGATCAAATCAGTTGTTAGTTGCAGCCCTAATATAATTAGTCAACGCAGCGTTAACGGCATCACATATGCAAAATTTTAAGTCAATGTCAAAATATTGTTTTATAGTGGCTGGCTCCTTGCTGGAGTACTTGATGAATGGGGACTTCAAGGCGGTTCTTAGGAGCACTTCAGAGCTGGTTCTGCTCGTTGGAGATTGCACCTGCAGTGAGGGGGAGGACATTGAGGCCTACCTGGAGCGACAGATCCTGTTGTACCTGGATGGTGGCGAAGATGGGGATCGAAACAACAGGTAAACAGCAATATCATCGTTTGACAACAGACGACCAGATTATTGGTAAAAACGTATTTCTGTCAATCGAGGGATTGATTAACAGACACGTGTAGTTCCAAATTGCTTGTCATTGTCATAGTAATGGATTAATTTATTTTGAACATGCTTAACTAAACTTACAATAAGGAACATCATAGATTACACTTGGCAAAATTTGGCATGACTGAAAAGGAGTAGGATGAAGCAGTGCTTGGTTAACCCTGCACTTCTCCATGCTTCAGCAGGTATTGAATATTTCTCGATTTTATCGTAAACATTCTTGTAATAAAACTCATCGTTATATAGTTTTCTAAAAAAAACAAAGTTCAGACTGGGCAAAGGGGGAAGGCTGAACAAGAGCCCAAGCGGTCAGCTCATTGAAACACTGGAGGTAGTCTGTTGGTTACACGGTAGGACGTGTTTTTAATAGTTTCTCTTAGGGATGTTCCAGTCTGGGTTTTATGCTGCTGATTCCGATACTGATCTTTGTCTGATACCGATCACATGTATTAACTGTAAATGTTTCAATTTACATAACTAGTTTCTCCGTCCATCCATCCATCCATCCATCCATTTTCTACCGCTTGTCCTTTTCGGGATTGCGGGGGGTGCTGGAGCCTATCCCAGTTGTACTCGAGCGGTAGGCGTGGTACACCCTGGACAAGTCACCACTTTGTCGCAGGACCAACACAGATAGACAACATTTACACTCACATTCACACACTAGGGCCGATTTAGTGTTGCCAATCAGTCTATCCCCAGGCGCATGTCTTTGGAGTACCCAGAGGGAACCAAAGCAGTCAATGGGAGAACATGCAAACTCCACACAGAAAGACCCCAAGGCCGGGAATGTAACCCATGACCTTCTTGTGAGGCACATGTACTAACACCTTTGCCACCGTGCTGCCTAAACTAGTTCCTCATTCTCCATAATTGCTTACAATTGTTTAAGCAAAACGGAATCCACAGCACACAACAACGAAACAAATAAAAAAACTACGATATATTACTTTTTGGAATCATTTTGCCTTCAAAGTCCTCCTGTGTCCAGGAAATTATTCTCTGAATTTGTAGACATTAACATAAGAAAAACATTTTTTTTGAGAAAATAAAAATATCGATATAATCATTTTACTTTCAATGATATACTCTTATTACCCTTCGTGTCGATACCAGGATGGATCTGCCCTTTTACGTGTCGTGTAGTGACTGCGACATCCGGTGGTTGGAGGGCAAGGATGAAAAAACAAACAGTAACTTAAATCTATGCTCGCGACTTAAAGCATTACATACAATAACCCTTAGAGGCCGCGTGCATCTCAAAATAGGTAACACTCTAGGTACCACTGTTTGCTCAAATGGAGAAAAAAAATGTCAACAAAAAAAACTGTTCTTAACATTGATTCTTCTAGTGTCTTAGACAAACTCACAAGTTAATATTTAAGCAATGGATGGTTCCTTTTATGTCGACAACCGCTTCTGTTGCTGTGAGTCAGTCAATCTGAGGGGCGTCATTTTAAATGTAATCCACTGCATAATGACTTGATGAGGTGGGTGTGGGTGTGGAAGTAGTTGAGCGTAACTCCAAGCAGTTCCCAAGCGTGTCTGATCGCTCCATTTAAGTGTCTCTATTCTTTTTGTCATGAATTATTCATTCTTAATAAGGACATCTTAACATTTCTCTTCCACCCACTGGCCGGAAACCTCCTGAATATAATGACTGTGGCACATAGTGCTCCTCCTTCCCTTCATCATGATTGCTTCAGTTTTTTTTAATTGCCCGGAAGCAAATAGAAAGGCAGCCAAGCGTGTTGGTTGTCCCCAAAATTGAAAAAAAAAACTAATTGCCCATCAAGCAAAGACGGCTAAAAATGGCTGTGGTCCCCATTTAAAGGGGACTTATACTCATTTTGGACTCCAATAGAGCAGCTACACACAATTACCCGCACAGAAAGCTTTTTAGATCTTTGTAGATCTGCATTACTTCCTTGCATTTTCTGCATCCTGCAAAAATGGTCTGAAATCAACTACACCCCTGGCCTGCTTCCTGCTGAGCCCACTTTTCTGTGATTGGTCACAATCTGGATGACTTCCGAAGGGCTGCCTAGCGGTGCCGAGCTCCACCTCATTTTGCCACTTCAGGCAAACAAAATGAACTTGCGCTCACATCATAGCAATTATTTTCTTGGGACCATTGCTCAATGTGGGATTAGGCATCTTTAGATTTGACGATTACACTTCTGATTCCGGTTGCTCGTTTCAATTTTATTTCGAAAGGATTCTCTATTCCGATTCTTATTAAAGGTGGTCAGCAATTTACTATGAATTTCTCACGGGGCTATTTTTAAAGCAGTATATAAATATTGGGGCTGTGAATATTTGGGCACCACACGATTCGATTCGACTTGATTCTTGGCGGTAACAATTAGATTTAGATTTCTAACATAATTAACTGTATCCACTCGGCATCCATTGCACCGGTCACCCAGGGGGGATCTCCACATCTGCGGTCCCTTCCAGGGTTTCTCGTTGTTCCCACTGGGTTGAGATTTTTCTTGCTCTGATGTGGGGATCGTTCTCCCTTTGAGACATTTGTGATTAAAGGCTATATAAGTAAACTTTGATTGATTGATTGATTCTTGGGTTCAAAACGGTTTGTCGATTCAAAATCTATAAATTTTTAATAACATTGGATGCCAGTTGTATAATTAACTAATTTCCTCCGTAAAAGAGATAAACAGCATTGATCAATTTCTCTATTTCTTTAAAGAAAACTGTTTTTCTTAACCTAAATGCTTCCCAAACATTTAATAAAGTAAATACAAATAAGGCAACAAGAGAAGTATTCAACACTTCTCTTTTCTAAAGTAAATTTGTACAACAGATATGGGTATCTACATCAACAATATGATTTGCCTAAGTGGCTGGACAGGACAGATGGAGAACCCTCCCGTTAGGGCATTCCAGAGTACTGGAACTCGAATAGAAAACGCTCTATAGCCCGCAGACTTTTTTTGGGCTATGGGAATCATGAATAAGCCGGAGTTCTTAGAACGCAGATTTCTGGCTGGGACATATGGTACAATACAATCAGTAAGATAGGACGGAGCTAGACCGTTTAGTATTTTATACGTAGTAGTAAAACCTTAAAGTCGCATCTTAAGTGCACAGGAAGCCAGTGCAGGTGAGCCAGTATAGGCGTAATATGATCAAACTTTCTTGTTCTTGTCAAAAGTCTAGCAGCCGCATTTTGTACCAACTGTAATCTTTTAATGCTAGACAAAGGGAGACCCAAAAATAACACGTTACAGTTATCGAGACGAGACGTTAAAAACCCATGATTAATGATGTCAACGTTGGTGGTGGACAAAATGGGACAAATTTTAGCAATATTACCGAGGTGAAAGAAGGTTGTTTTAGTAACACTCTTAATGAGTGAATCAAATGAGATAGTTGGGTCAAAGATAATACTGAGATTCTTTACCGAGTCGCTTTGTGTAATTGTTTGGTTGTCAAATGTTAAAGTGGATTTATTAAATAGGTGTCGGTGTCTAGCAGGACCTATAAACAGCATTTCCGTTTTCTTAGCGTTAAGTTGACTACAGTTTGGCGTGTTGGTCAGCTTTAAGGGCATGTAGAGTTGGGTGTCATCAGCATAACAGTGAAAGTTAACACCGTATTTGCGTATGATGTCACCTAGCGGCAGCATGTAGATGCTGAAGAGTGCAGGGCCAAGAACCGTTACCTTAACATACTCCAAGGTCATATTGTTATGAGAAACGCACTGCATCCTGTCAGTGAAAGAGGAGTTAAACCAAGAAAAGGCTAAGTCTGACATACCAAATTGTGTTTTGATACGTTCTAATAAAATGTTATGATCGACGGTATTGAAAGCAGCGCTAAGATCAAGTAGCAGCAACATTGATGACGCATCAGCATTCATAGTTAGCAATAGATCATAAGAAAGGGTGTAACGGTACGTGTATTTGTATTGAACCGTTTCGGTTCGGGGGTTTCGGTTCGGTTCGGAGGTGTACCGAATGAGTTTCCACACGGACATATTAAGTACCGTACCGCACGTTGTGTAAACAATGCACACCGAGGCACAACACACGGCATGCTAGCAACGACCGGGCTACGATAGAATGACCATATGTCCTCTTTTCACCGGACATGTCCTCTTTTGCAGGGCTTTCTTAAATGCCTCAAATGTCCGGCATTTTGAGTAAGGGTTGCGTGTATTTTCAATGTACGTTCAGGGCTAAGAAGGGGTTAAAAACAAAACAAATGGTGGATGTGTGCGCACAGCAGCATTCGTGAGGGAGGGGCAGAGACAGAGAGAGCGATAGAGTTATGATAAACGCGCATGCGTAGCCAGGCTCTGCTTTTTATCGATAGATTTATCAGATTGAATTTTTTATTATCAATAGCAGGGGTGTCAAAATTGTGCCCCGTAGGCCATTTGCGGCCCACAGCTAATGTTTTAAAGGCCCACGGCAAATTCTAAAAATACTATTAAAATAAACAAAAACATAACAAAAGTGAAATAAAAAAGCTTAAAGGTTAAATGTAATTTAGAAAAAGTTGCAATGTTGACTAATAAAACAAAGCTGTTTTTTTTCTTTCAAACTGTCATTGCTCAAAACAAAATATTGAATCCAAATCAATGTTATTATGAATTATTGACCCATCCAAGGTTCCGATTACTTCACATCAAATATTCCACTAAGAAAAATATTTTTGGTGGAAGATTTTGCAAATTTGGTAAATAAATAACCAAAAAATTTATATTTTGTTGTTTTCTTACTGTACCGAAAATTAACCGAACTGTGACCTCTAAACCGAGGTACGTACCGAACCAAAACTTTTGTGTACCGTTACACCCTTAATCATAAGTCATTTTTGCGAGGGCTGTCTCCGTAGAGTGATTTGCCCTGAAACCGGACTGAAAGGGTTCACAGAGCCTGTTAGACGCTAAGTGTTCATTTAGCTGCTGTGCAACAATTTTTTCAAGGATTTTCGAGATAAATGGAAGGTGGGGCTTCCGCCGGTAGTTTACCATGAGGTCAGGATCGAGGTTAGGTCTTTTGAGCAGATAATGAATAACCGCTTTTTTGAATGCTAGGGGAACAGGGCCAAGGGAAAGTGATAAGTTAATAATATTTAACACTGATGGTCCTAATATTATTAGTCATAATATATTCTCCTCTCTGAGCTGCCACCTTAACGTGGTAGAAGAGTTTGCGTGTCCCAATGATCCTAGGAGCTATGTTGTCCGGGGGCTTTATGCCCCCTGGTAGGGTCTCCCAAGACAAACTGGTCCTAGGTGAGGGATCAGACAAAGAGCAGCTCGAAGACCTCTATGAAGAAAACAAACAAGGAACCCAGATTTCCCTTGCCCGGACGCGGGTCACCGGGGCCCCCCTCTGGAGCCAGGCCCGGAGGTGGGGCACGATGGCGAGCACCTGGTGGCCGGGCCTGTCCCCATGGGGCCCGGCCGGGCACAGCCCGAAGAGGCAACGTGGATCCCCCCTCCAATGGGCTCACCACCCATAGAAGGGGTCATAGAGGTCGGGTGCGATGTGAGCTGGGCGGAAGCCGAGGGCAGGGCACTTGGCGGTCCGATCCTCGGCTACAGAAGCTAGCTCTTGGGACGTGGAACGTCACCTCGCTGGGGGCGAAGGAGCCTGAGCTAGTGCGTGAGGTGGAGAAGTTCCGGCTAGATATAGTCGGACTCACTTCGACGCACAGCAAGGGCTCTGGAACCAGTTCTCTCGAGAGGGGCTGGACTCTCTTCCACTCTGGCGTTGCCGGCAATGAGAGGCGACGGGCTGGGGTGGCAATTCTTGTTTCCCCCCGGCTCAGAGCCTGCACGTTGGAGTTCAACCCGGTGGACGAGAGGGTAGCTTCCCTCCGCCTTCGGGTGGGGGAACGGGTCCTGACTGTGGTTTGCGCTTACGCGCCAAACCGCAGCTCAGAGTACCCACCCTTTTTGGATTCAATCGAGGGAGTACTTGAGAGTGCTCCCCCGGGTGATTCCCTCGTTCTACTGGGGGACTTCAATGCTCATGTTGGCAGCGACAGTGAAACCTGGAGAGGCGTGATTGGGAAGAATGGCTGCCCGGATCTGAACCCGAGCGGTGTTATGTTATTGGACTTTTGTGCCCGTCACAGATTGTCCATAACGAACACCATGTTCAAACATAAGGGTGTCCATATGTGCACTTGGCACCAGGACACCCTAGGCCGCAGTTCCATGATCGACTTTGTAGTTGTGTCATCGGATTTGCGGCCTCATGTTTTGGACACTCGGGTGAAGAGAGGGGCGGAGCTTTCTACCGATCACCACCTGGTGGTGAGTTGGCTGCGATGGTGGGGGAGGATGCCGGACAGACCTGGCAGGCCCAAACGCATTGTGAGGGTTTGCTGGGAACGTCTGGCAAAGTCTCCTGTCAGAGAGAGTTTCAATTCCCACCTCCGGAAGAACTTTGAACATGTCACGAGGGAGGTGCTGGACATTGAGTCCGAATGGACCATGTTCCGCGCCTCTATTGTCGAAGCGGCTGATTGGAGCTGTGGCCGCAAGGTAGTTGGTGCTTGTCGTGGCGGTAATCCTAGAACCCGTTGGTGGACACCGGCGGTGAGGGATGCCGTCAAGCTGAAGAAGGAGTCCTATCGAGTTCTTTTGGCTCATAGGACTCCTGAGGCAGCGGACAGGTACCGACAGGCCAAGCGGTGTGCGGCTTCAGCGGTCGCAGAGGCAAAAACTCGGACATGGGAGGAGTTCGGTGAGGCCATGGAAAACGACTTCCGGACGGCTTCGAAGCAATTCTGGACCACCATCCGCCGCCTCAGGAAGGGGAAGCAGTGCACTATCAACACCGTGTATGGCGAGGATGGTGTTCTGCTGACCTCGACCGCGGATGTTGTGGATCGGTGGAGGGAATACTTCGAAGACCTCCTCAATCCCACCAACACGTCTTCCTATGAGGAAGCAGTGCCTGGGGGATATGTGGTGGGCTCTCCTATTTCTGGGGCTGAGGTTGCTGAGGTAGTTAAAAAGCTCCTCGGTGGCAAGGCCACGGGGGTAGATGAGATCCGCCCGGAGTTCCTTAAGGCTCTGAACGCTGTGGGGCTGTCTTGGTTGACAAGACTCTGCAGCATCACGTGGACATCGGGGGCGGTACCACTGGATTGGCAGACCGGGGTGGTGGTTCCTCTCTTTAAGAAGGGGAACCGGAGGGTGTGTTCTAACTATCGTGGGATCACCTTCCCGGTAAGGTCTATTCAGGTGTACTGGAGAGGAGGCTATGCCGGATAGTCGAACCTCGGATTCAGGAGGAACAGTGTGGTTTTCGTCCTGGTCGTGGAACTGTGGACCAGCTCTATACTCTCGGCAGGGTCCTTGAGGGTGCATGGGAGTTTGCCCAACCAGTCTACATGTGTTTTGTGGACTTGGAGAAGGCATTCGACCGTGTCCCTCGGGAAGTCCTGTGGGGAGTGCTCAGAGAGTATGGTGTATCGGACTGTCTGATTGTGGCAGTCCGCTCCCTGTATGATCAGTGCCAGAGCTTGGTCCGCATTGCCGGTAGTAAGTCGGACACGTTTCCAGTGAGGGTTGGACTCCGCCAAGGCTGCCCTTTGTCACCGATTCTGTTCATAACTTTTATGGACAGAATTTCTAGGCGCAGTCAAGGTGTTGAGGGGATCTGGTTTGGTGGCTGCAGGATTAGGTCTCTGCTTTTTGCAGATGATGTGGTCCTGATGGCTTCATCTGGCCAGGATCTTCAGCTCTCACTGGATCGGTTCGCAGCTGAGTGTGAAGCGACTGGGATGAGAATCAGCACCTCCAAATCCGAGTCCATGGTTCTCGCCCGGAAAAGGGTGAAGTGCCATCTCCGGGTTGGGGAGGAGATCTTGCCCCAAGTGGAGGAGTTAAAGTACCTCGGAGTCTTGTTCACGAGTGAGGGAAGAGTGGATCGTGAGACCGACAGGCGGATCGGTGCGGCGTCTTCAGTAATGCGGACGCTGTATCGATCCGTTGTGGTGAAGAAGGAGCTGAGCCGGAAGGCAAAGCTCTCAATTTACCGGTCGATCTACGTTCCCATCCCCACCTATGGTCATGAGCTTTGGGTTATGACCGAAAGGACAAGATCACGGGTACAAGCGGCCGAATTGAGTTTCCTCCGCCGGGTGGCGGGGCTCTCCCTTAGAGATAGGGTGAGAAGCTCTGCCATCCGGGAGGAGCTCAAAGTAAAGTCGCTGCTCCTCCACATCGAGAGGAGCCAGATGAGGTGGTTCGGGCATCTGGTCAGGATGCCACCCGAACGCCTCCCTAGGGAGGTGTTTAGGGCACGTCCGACCGGTAGGAGGCCGCGGGAAAGACCCAGGACACGTTGGGAAGACTATGTCTCCCGGCTGGCCTGGGAACGCCTCGGGGTCCCACAGGAAGAGCTGGACGAAGTGGCTGGGGTGAGGGAAGTCTGGGCTTCCCTGTTTAGGCTGCTGCCCCCGCGACCCGACCTCGGATAAGCGGAAGAAGATGGATGGATGGATGGTCCTAATATTACAAACAGCTCCTTGATAAGTTTCCCAGGAAGTGGGTCAAGTAAACATGTTATTTGTTTTATCCCATTTACATGTCGCAGGAGTTCCTCTAATGTTATTTCATCAAAAAGAGACAGATTATTTTGGAGGGCAATATCCGTCGTACATACATTCATATCTGTGTTAATAGAACTCAGTTGTAGCTAGGACGCGTTGTCTCGAATCTACTTTCTAATGAGTTAAATTTTCTTATTAAAGAAATTCATAAAGTCATCAGCTGAGTGGGTGGAGCTACTGGGAGGAGTCCCTTGTTGGGTTAGCGATGCTGCGGGACTGAACAAATATTTAGGATCGTTTTTATTGAGGCAGATGAGATTAGACTGGTAATTAGCTTTGGCTAAGGTAAATGTGCGTTTATAAGTTATTAAACTATCAATCCATGCTTGATGGAAAACCTCAAGTTTAGTCGCACGCCATTTGTGTTCCAGCTTTCTTCATGATAGTTTAAGAGCTATAGTTTCTTCTGTAAACCAGGGGTACGCCTTTTAGTGGCCTTTTTTTTAGCTTTAGCGGTGCTATACTATCAATGGCGTCGTTAAAGTAGTGAGTGAGGTTATCGATAGAGCTCACATAATTTGGGAAAGGTACCATTACCGAAGGCAGTAGGCCAGCAAGAGTCATAGTTGTGACAACATTAATGTTGCGGCTGCTAAAGCAGTGGTTATTAGTAGCTTGTTGACAATGAGTCAGAACTTTTATTTTTATAAGGTAATGATCGGACATTACTTTAGTGTACGAGAGTATCATAACTTTGAAGGTGGTGACACCCCGGACAAGCACTAGATCTATCGTATTACCGTTGCGATGCGTGGGTTCATTTATTATTTGTGTAAGACCACAGCTATCAATTATAGTCTGGAACGCCACGCACGGAGGGTCTGATGGGGTATTCATATAGATATTAAAATCTGCTATTATAATTATATTATCTGCGTGCGTCACTAGATTAGCGACAAACTCTGAAAATTCACTTATAAAGTCCGAACATAGCCCAGGGGGGCGGTAGATAACAGCCAGGTAGAGAGGCAGCGGTGTGACAGACCTCACAGTAAGCACCTCAAAAGATTTATACTTATTACTTAGGTTAGGGGTAAGGTTAAGGTTTTCATTGTATATTAGTGTGACCCCTCCACCCCTTTTAAGGGGACGGGCAATATGTGCATTCGTATAGTTAGGACGAGATGCCTCGTTAAGCGGGAACAATTCTTCTGGTTTGATCGAGGTTTCGCTGACGCCAATTACGTTAAGATGTTTTCTCTAATGACATCATTAACTAATAACGTTCTGGGAGACAATGGTATCCGTAGTACTGATGTTAATAACGTTACGTTTATTTTCTGTAGTGCGCCGTAAATCATTTCGATCACATCTAGGAATTGATATGATGGGGATCTTGAGATTATTTGCTTGGTGCTGCGATAGATTGAACGGGTCATACTTTGCCACCTCAGTAGCTTAACTGACTCCTCACCCGGACTAACAGACACTGTAATTGCCTGTGTCCAAGCTTGCTCTAGGATGGTTAGTCAAGTGCGACTCAGCTAGTAATATATGTTCTTAGATCAGTGGTTCTTAACCTTGTTAGAGGTACGGAACCCCGCCAGTTTCATATGCGCATTCACCAAACCCCTACTTTAGTAAAAAATAAAATGTTATTTTTTTCAAATTCAAGACAATGTTATATGTTTTTTACTGGTGCACAAAATGAACTGTGCATGAACCACAACAAATTACACACCTGCAAATCAAATGGAAAATTAGAGGGAACATTGTTTTTATTTACACGATGAGTTGGGTGTGTCTTGACTTCCGCGGCGGAGGCTCCACCGAACCCCTGGGGTTCGATCAAACCGAGGTTAAGAACCACTGTCTTAGATAGAGTGATGGCGCCTTCCCTGTTCAGCAAGCCCCGTTTGACCCAGAAAGAGGGCCAATTATCAATAAACGTTAGTCCCTGATCTCTACAAAAACTAGCCAGCCATTTGTTAAGTGAGAGTAATCTGCTGTACCTCTCATCATTGCCTTTCGCAGGCAGACAAGAGACAAGTACTCGATGCCTGGAAATCTTTCTAGCGAGATTACAAATCCTAGCTATGTTCCTCTTTGTAATCTCTGACTGTCTCATCCTAGTGTCATTGGAGCCAACGTGTGCAACTGTGTTCCCATAGCTAGTGGTGAGATTAGCCTATCATACGTGTTCACTAGGCCTGTTGCGAGTTAGCTCCCTAAGGTTAGCTTCAATGTCAGGTGCTCTGGCCCCAACAATACACTTAATTATGGCTGGTTTGTTAAAGTGTATGTTTCGGGTGATGGAGTTCCCTATGACTAAGGTGTGGTGCCTGGTAGACTGGGGTGTGGGACTAGCTAAAGAGCTAAATCTATTATGCGTCTTAACCGGTTCACCGTTGCTTGTAGGCCGCTTAGGGCTGCTACAAACTGTGCTAGTCATCTCGCTACAGCTAACTCAAGCAGATGTGTCCGCAGCGTCTAAAGTTACAAAATTACTCTGCTCTAGTAGGGCCAACCTATCCATAAGAACGGTGCACGAAGAGCAGGGAGCCATAGTCACGTTGTTTCTTTCACCGAGTTGAGTTCTTGCTGTCTCCAGAGAAGTGGCCGCTACGTGTGGGAGCAGATTTCCTTCAGACCGTTGCCGCCTTTGCCACGCCAGGCTAAGCTTCGTTAGCTTAGCAGCTAGCTAGCTGAGAGAGGGGCCATCCGTTCTCTGTCTCACCAGACAGAGAGCGGGTGGTTTGTTAGTTTGATAAGACTACTAAATATGTTTGGGAAGGAATAAAGAAAGCTGTAAAACAATTAGAAGGACACAGATAGAAAGATAATACTTAGCTTTTTTCGCGACAGCAGCGAGCAGTCACTCACGGCCAACAGGAAACAATTGTTTAAGCAAAATAAAGTCAATAGTACACAGTAACTAAACAAAAGCAAAAACAATTATCGATTGCTCTTTATTTTTTACCCCCAAAGTCTTCTTGTGTTCTGGGAATCCATCCCTGAATTCATAAACAAAAAAGACAAAAGATTTTGATAAAATACAAATATTTACCGCCCTGCGATGAGGTGGCGACTTGTCCAGGGTGTACCCCGTCTCCCGCCCGATTGTAGCTGAGATAGGCTCCAGCGCCCCCTGCGACCCCGAAGGGAATAAGCGGTAGAAAATGGATGGATGGACAAATATTTACCCTTTCACTCTACCTTTGGTATAGACACTCACAGATTTATTGATCGATCCATCTTACTCTTACAGTATATGTATGCCTGGCAGTGGCCGCTTAATAGCAACAGAGCCGCCCGACAGTTGTTATATTATCTATTATCCAAGCCACTTTATTTATATAGCACAATTTTAAAAACAGTAAAAGTTTCACAAAGTCCTGCACAACATTTAAAATACCAGATAAAACCATAACACTTGAGACAGTCTAGTGCAGGGGTCGGCAACCCGCGGCTCTTTAGCGCCGCCCTAGTGGCTCTCTGGAGCTTTTTAAAAAATGTATGAAAAATGAAAAACGTTGAGGGGGAAAAATATATATTTTTTGTTTTAATATAGTTTATGTAGGAGGACAAACATGACACAAACCTCCCTAATTGTTATAAAGCACACTGTTTATATTAAACATGCTTCACTGATTCGAGTATTTGGCGAGCGCCGTTTTGTCCTACTAATTTTGGCAGTCCTTAAACTCACCTTAGTTTGTTTACATGTATATCTTTCTGTGACTTCCTAGGACGTGTTTTATGCCACTTCTTTTTCTGTCTCATGTTGTCCACCAAACTTTTAACGTTGTGCATGAATCCACAAAGGTGAGTTTTGTTGATGTTATTGACTTGTGTGGAGTGCTAAACAGACATATTTGGTCACTGCATGACTGCGAGCTAATCGATGCTAACATGCTATTTAGGCTAGCTATATGTACATATTGCATCATTATGCCTCATTTGTACCTATATTTGAGGTCATTTAGTTTCCTTTAAGTCATATTAATTCAAATTATATCTCATGACACACTATCTGTATGTAATATGGCTTTTAATTTTTTGCGGCTCCAGACAGATTTGTTTTTGTATTTTTGGTCCAATAAGGCTCTTTCAACATTTTGGGTTGCCGATCCCTGGTCTAGTGCAAGGAACATTTAACTTTCAATGATTAGATAAACATAAGGACATAGAAATAGATCACACAACTCTCATCCTGGTTTTTAAAAAAAGTTTTAAGATGTGATTTAAAAGTCATTAAGGAGAGAGACATCCAAATCACCCGAGGAAGATCATTCCAAATCTTT
The DNA here is from genome assembly GCF_033978685.3 of Nerophis lumbriciformis. Lineage (NCBI taxonomy): Eukaryota > Metazoa > Chordata > Actinopteri > Syngnathiformes > Syngnathidae > Nerophis > Nerophis lumbriciformis. Next base: position 53,648,114 of record NC_084549.2, on the reverse strand, counting down.
GGAGAAACAGCAGAGAAAGAGCAATCCCCTCTGGACTGTAATCGAGTTTTAGGGACGATAAGGAGAGATTGATCAGCTGACCTCAGAAAACTTGTGGGTGTATTAATTTATACAATGTCAGAAATATACTGATATACTTATAAATTAAGAGATTTAAAAACAAGCCATACATTTTTTTTAATTAATTCTAAAATGACCTAGGAGCCAGCGAAGAAACACTAGAATAGGGGGAATATGGTCACAATTTATTTTGCCAGTTGAAAGGCAAGCAGCAGCTTTTTGGACTAACTGCAAATGTGCCTGGTTCACACCAACATAAAGTGAGTTACAATAGTCTAAACCTGAAGAAATAAAAGCATTCATTACCTGTCAAAGTGCTTAGATAAAACTGAATTAGTTTTGGATAAAAGCTAATCTGTTGTTCCCATTTAAAATCAGTGTCAAACTTTAAACTAATATTTGTGATAAGGCATCAGGGGCATGAGAGATTACATTTGGGCCAAATAAAATCATTTCTGTCTTGATTTTATTTAAATTAGGGAAGCTCACAGCAAAACGGGCTTTTATGTCCTCGAGACAATTTAAAAGTGTTTTTGATTACGGGACACCTTTACTTTTCAAAGGGGCATACATTTGTGTGTCATCAACTGAAAGATGATATGCTATGTATTGTATTTAGAAAAAACATGTGTTCCGTGGGTTAGATGTATAACGAGAACAGAATAGGTCGAAGAATTGAGCCCTGAGGGACACCACAGGACAACGCAGCACAAGCATAGGCAGATACATTTTGACTGGAAAGGATCGGTTTGTCAGATAGGACCTGAACCGGTTTAAGGTGTGCCTCTTAAAGCCACACATTGTTCCTAGCGACTGACCCATGGTGTCAAATGCAGCAGTTAAATCTAGAATAATTAAAATGGCAGAATCGCCAGCATCAGTAGACAGCAAAAGATAGTAAAGTGGAACTGCGCTTTTTTGGGGAATTTTGCCTATTGTTCACAATCATTATGAAAAACATGACGATGGATGTTTTTTTGTTTTTTGCATTCTGAATATTAAATAAAAGCAATCGAAAGTTTGCTTACAATGGAGCGTACGGGAGTCGCGCAATTCTGCCTATCAAGCCCTTAAAAAAACATCCAAACCAAAAGGTTTTATTTACATGATGTAAGTATATATGTAATGTAGTAACGGGCACATTTATAATAACATTTAATATTTACGTATTTTGATCATTTTAAGCATACGTGCCGCATTAATTTAAAAAACATTTTGCTTTTTTTTCATCACTGATTATTACTCACGCAGACTTCATGAGAGCCAACAAACATTAAAAAACATCACTTACTGTGCAATGTCTGCTATCATTAGGATGCCAACTGCTTAGATGTTCATATACTCCCATTTAGATGAATATTGTCTCATGATCCTCACGAAGAAACGGGGTCGGGGGGCGGGGGCACACACTTCTTATTGTGTCGTCCTCGCCAGTTTTGGGTCCTAAATGGCTGTCAAAGTGTACCAACTTGTCGGAATACCAACTCAGACATCTCATGTCCAGGTGAGAGGCAGGATTTATGATCTACAATAAACATACAGGAAGCGAGGAAGCAGCAGACCACTCGTTGACTTAAACATAGGGAGACCGGAAGTGATCACAGCGCCATCATAGCTTTCTGTAACATTTTGATGAATGAAAAGAAGCTTAAAATTTGTCTTTGTTCTCATGCATTGTCCTTTCTTCCTTATTATATTAAAGAAAACATGATGAACGCAATCAATCTCTTCTCGTTCCTGGCTCTAGGGAACTGGTGGTGATGGTCCTGGCTGTTTCTTGCCTACACATGTTTGTTCAAAGTAACTGGACCGGTCCTTCGCTCTTCATCGAGCTCTCTGACATTCTGCCCTCAGCCCTGCTCTCCTCTCAGGTATAACAACAACCTATTACTCTCTTTTGTCTGCTACCTTTAGCGCTTTGCTAGTTTACCAAAGCCTTTGTTATAATATTATTTTTTTTTCTATACTCCATTTATGCTGCATTATATGACATTGATTGCACAATGAGAAATGTCTTATTGTCTGTTCTAGGGCTGGACATGAGAGTCCATCTATTAAGAATTGATCAGTTTTGTGCAGATTGTGGCTTCATTGCAGGTTCATGCAACTGAGGCACTATTGATTGCAGTGATGCAGCTGATGATTTAGTTTCCTCTAATTTGTAGTCTAAAGTGGAAACAAGCCTTCACAATGGCAAAACTCCTCATTGCGACAGTAGCTTGATCACTGTATAGCAAAAGCAGTGTTTCCCCCAGAAAATGTGTTAGTTAAGGTGGTGACTCTCCAGAGGGAGGGAACCGGGGAAGGGGGTGGGTGGGTGTAAGGATCGGTGTAACTCGGCCTGTCGCCATCACGTCTCCACCTCGTCGCTGCCACCACAGCCTGGGGGGGCAATTGACGTAGGCCGGCTTTGTCGCGTGAAGAAACCTACAACTTTTGGTTGTGTTTTCCGCTCCATTTGCTGAATGGCGATATACGATATATATCTCAATATTTTTTCCGTAAAGTAAAAACAAAACAGTACTGATATACTAAAATAATGACTTACAAAGTCAAATTAATGACTTGCTGTAAGTAAGCGTTTGCAATAAGCGTTTGAAAAAAAGAGTTATAAGTGGGGCCACATGCTGACATATGCTCAACTCATCATGCTTAATTTATTACAGTATTTGGGAAGCCTGTAGTTGATTTTTATTATGAAAATGTTATATTTTATCAACATGTGATAGTAGGGACCCTGCCATTCAAAACTAGGCTGCTACATTACTAATGATTAATGTAACTACAGCTGAAAAATAGTACAATAGCAATAGGAAAGACTAATCATCCCTGAACACCATGGAGTTCATGTAGGCTTTATGAAGCAGTTACATTATTATATCAACTATCAAAGACAGCTTCAGGAAACTCTTCATTTAACATAATGTCCTTTTTTGCTGCTTCAACACAGCTCAATCAACACAGAAAAGGGTAAAGTGAAATAACCTAGTTGTTAACTGTAGGTCAATAATGCTTGTCTTTCTCTCAGACAGACAGGGCTTTGCTGTCCATAACACGCACGCACGCACACCGCACGGTGAGCTAACGTTACGCTAAAAGCTAATTAGCCTTCACCTCAAGGACTGTGAGCGAGCTGAGCTGCCGCTTATGTTTCTAGAACGTCTACGGGCTCATAGTGATGTTACTAGTAGTTGACTTGGAAGTGTTTATTATAATTTGGGGAGAGTCCGCTGCCTTATGCTTACCTTTCTGCTCATTCCAAGGAAGGAGCACTGACTCCATGCGCTCTGAATACACACTGCTGATTGGCTGTTACATGCACTCTGAATACGCACTGCTGATTGGCTGTTACATGCGCTCTGAATACGCACTGCTGATTGGCTGTTACATGCGCTCTGAATACGCACTGCTGATTGGTGCGTGTAACCAATCAGATGGTTCTGTGGGTGGGACAATGCTGCAGAAAATATATATGATTTTTTTTAAAGAAAAAAACAGCCTGAATGTAAGGTTTGTGTAATTGGTGTCAGCAATTTCAATTTTTTACCATTACCTTATAATTGTTTGCTTTTTTTATTAAAGGAAAGTGTATTTAGAATGTGACACAGGCTATTGAAGAATTAGTGCCGGGGCCACAGTAGAAACTCTACAGTAAAGTTTCCACAGTCAGTGATCGTTTGCTGTGCCATGTCATCTGCTGGGTTGGTCTACTATGTTTTCTAAGGTCCAAGGTCACTGCATATCTCACACATTTTACATGCAAGCACATATAATGGTATGCATGTTTTTTTGCTGAAATCGTAACAATATCTGATATCAATACCGGATCAGGACACTCCTAGTCTCAACAAAGTTGCTAAATTGCCAACACTGAACCCCCCGCTCAGTCTTCATATTCTCTGACAAAAAAAGTGCTTTACTATGTGTGCATGAGCAAGGCCAACAGGTAGTGCCAAATGTTTTTGTGGAGGGCTGCCACAAATAAATTAATTATTGGGAAACACTGAATACATAGATTATTTAAAATAACTTCAGTTTAAATGTGTTTTCTTTGACAGCCTCAGTCCATGGTTGAATCAATCCACTCTTGCCTGCTCCTGGATGGAGAATCTGTTTACAGCCTGGTGGCCAACCCGTTCCTCCTCCTGCTGGCGAGGGTTATTCTGACCAAATGTTCTTCAAAGATGAGCAGTCTTCAGGTACAGCAGTCATTGGCCTTACACATACCACTGTGTGACTAGTATGGCAATTTTGTTTTTTGCATTTTTCTCGAATTAGGTTAATGAAGACGTTGCATTGCCATCTTATAGTTTGAGATGAATGATAGAATGCTTTTAATGCTGTCTTTTTTTGTCTTTTGTAAGGGAAATAAACATTTCTATGTATTTTTGGTAAAAAAAAAAAAAAGTACACTGCATTTGGAAAGTATTCACAGCGTTTTACTTTTTCCACATTTTGTTATGTGACAGCCTTATTCCAAAATGGAATGTATTCATTATTGTCCTCAAAACACACAATACCCTGTAATGACAATGTTAAAACGTTTTTATTTTTTTAGAAATGTTTGTAAATTTATAAAATACTTATGTACATGTGCGTTCTTGATTTTTTTACAGCCTTTGCCATTAAGCTAAACAATAATCTCAGGGGTATCCTGTTTCAACTGATCATCCTTGAGATGTTCCTACAGCTTAATTGGAGTCCACCTGTGGTAAACTCAGTTGGTTGGACATGATTTGGAAAGGCACACACCTGTCTATATATAAGGTCCCACACTCAGTGCTTTGCAGAATACAAATAAAGCATGAAGCTGAAGGAATTGCCTGTAGACCTCATGAGACAAGATTGTCTCGAGGCACAAATCTGGGGAAGGGTACACGAAAACATCTGCTGCCTTGAAAGTCCCAAAGAGCATAGTGGCCTCCATCATTTGTAGTTTGAAGAAATTTGGAACCACCAGGACACTTCCTTGAGCTGGCTGGCTGTCTAAACTGAGCGATTGGGGTAGAAGGACCCTAGTCAGGGAGGTGAACAAGAACCTCTCTGTGGGGAGAGGAGAACTTTACAGAAGGACACAGCCATCTCAGCAGCAATCCACCAATCAAACCTATATGGTAGAGTGGTCAAACTGAAGCCATTCCTTTGTAAAAGTTTGCGAAAATGCACCTGAAAGACAGACAATCAGACAAACAAAATTCTCTGGTCTAATGAGACAAAGTTTGAACTCTTTGGCGTCAATGCCAGGCGTCATGTTTGGAGTAAACGAGGCACCGCTCTTCACCAGGCCAATACCATCCCTACAATGAAGCATGGTGCTGGCAGCATCAAGTTGTGGGGATGTTTTTAGCGGCAGGAACTGGGAGACTAGTCAGGATAGAGGGAAAGATGAATGCGGCAATGTACAGAGCCATCCTGGATGAAAACCTGCTCCAAAGTGCTCTTGAAAAACAAAAAATCAGTCTAAGCCTGGGTCCTTGGAGAGGGGGTCCAGACTGAGGCCAAGAAAAAAAAAACTCACACAAAGGACATTAAATACATTAAAAGAGCAGAGCTGATGCAACCAGCTGCCACTCCAGCAGTGCCATTTCTACACACAGCAACAAAAGTTAAACAACAACAAAAAAATAAAAAAATAATCAACCAATAATATACGTTGCGCACATACAATTGCACCATGCATAGACAAGCAACCAAACAAAAACATAATTTCAACACCTACACAGGTGGCCTCTGCGGTCTTCCACGCCATCGTCTGCTGGGGTTCGGGGAGCATGGCCAGAGACAGGAGCAGACCCAAAAAAGCAACCGAGAGACCCTCGGCCGCCCACCAACTCTCGGCCAGTGTCCAGTCCGCATGGATGAACGAGGATGCGTCCAAAGAGACCGAGGCATCCGATACACGCTCATTCAGCCATGACACCGTGAAGCCCGTCCGTCCCAGCACAAGCTCCGCAGCCCTGTCTCTTCATCCGCATCTCCTCTCCTCCAGTCTTTCCAAACTGACTCTGGTGTGTGAGGGACCCAGCAGCTGGTCCCCACGGCCAAAAGGCTCCCGGGAGGCAGATCCAGAAGCCCACAAAAAAGCACCGCAGAAGTCACGAAAGTGCCACCCCTTGTCACACGGTCCCAAAGGGTCCCGAACCAAAAGGCAAAAAAAAAAAGAAAACAAGAGGGAAACACCAGGAACACAAAAGGATGACACAGGAGCACAGAGCTCCTGCCACCAGCAGCCAATATAGCGACGCCATCTTGGGAAAAGACAAAAAAAAATTTGGGCCTCAAAGATAACCAGACGTATTGAAGAAAAAACACAGCAATTTCAATATGAGCCTTACTTGCTTGCTCCGCTGCTCGAGCCCTAAAAATAGTGTCGGACTTTGTGTGACTTCTTCTGGAGGCTACAATACATTGTATTACTTGAATTTGTTTTCACGTAAAAACCTTTATATTCGGCTATGATTTTGCTGTGGAGGTACGTCATCATCAGTTACATTAAGGGGAAACCCTGGATCCATCTGAAGCTCGTTTGTAATCTACATTTTCATTCACAATCTAAAAAAAAAATTAGCTGAGAGATTGTTCGTATCTTAAAAAAAAAAAAAAAACATCAAGCCGCAGCACTACTAAGCAGAGGTACTGCTTCAATTGTGTTTGCTGTTGTGATGATGTTAACAATAAAAAAATCTGTCGACATAAACGGACCCATTTTTCTTAAAAAAGGCCCCTCTGGTTCTTAACCTTGTATGTTGACATCAACTTAAGCAGCCACTTTTTTAGTGAGAAGAGTACCGTCAACCAGGACTTGATTAGTTGTTCCTCATAAATGGGACTAACTCAAAAGTGATTGACTATAGTTGTCTGCCTGAATCATGTCTATCATGAGATCACATTTGTGTACATTCCTTTGCCTTGACAAAATGGTTACCTTATATTTGTGTTTTTTTTTGTAGTTGCTCCCCTGGTGGACTCTGCGCTACATCAACCTGCACCAGCAAATCCTGGAGGCGTGTTCTCAGCAGCTTCTCAACTTGGCACTCACAAGCATGGAAGAAGGTCTTTGACAAACACCTACCCTTTCTTTTGCACCCACATAGACGGGCACATGAACACATAACACATGAATATCTGACTGTCTAAAAGGTGGTACTATAATGCCTTTTGACTGACAAATGTCATGATGTGAAGACAAAGAGGAACTGTCAAAATCTAAATGACAATTTTCTTTACAATTGGCTTTATTTGGCCACTATTAGCCTGCCTGCTATTTTCACTCATTTATGTTGAATGGAATGCACTGTATGTGATTTCTCATATCTTTGTTTTCTTTGCTGGGCAAACTGACTGCCTTATTGATAATTAGGTCGGATGATAAGGAAGAGGGCTCAGACCCTCAGGCAGCTAAGACGGAGACCTGAAAAACAAAAATTTGATTATCATTCATTCTTCACCTTTAAAGGGGTCATGTTATGATATGTTCTACATTTAAAATACTCTTTGTAGTCTACATAACATATAATGGTGGTTCTTCGGTCATTTGCATAGATTTTTTTTACTGTTTTCAAGCCGCTTTCTGACCGTCACTTCAGAATGCGCTGTTTTGTGGGCGGTCTTATTTACGTGGCCCCATTTCCGACAGCGTCTTCTCCCCACCCGTCACTATATGGGCAAATTCCAAATGGCTCATTTGGAGGAAGTATGAAGGAAGGCAAGATTGTTTTATAAATATCTCCGCAATGCCTCCACGTTTTGAATTTAAGATTTTGGAACTTTGGCAGATCCCAAATACACAACAGGGAGTACCAATAGTAATAAAGTTAGTTTTGCATAATAGGGTCCCAGCACTTTTTTATTTATTTTGTCTATAATTCACAATCCTTACTGTATGTGAGACAAGCACACATATGTTCTTTTTTTAAAGCATTCTATCTCGTAAATAAACGCTAGCAAAAGTCAGCTAACAACTGAGGTAATGGGAGTCGCTCTATTCCGTCTACAAAGCACTCTAAAAAACCTCCAAAAACATCCAACATTTTATATGCAGGCTGAAAGTATATATGTAATGCATTAACACGCACATTCATAGTAACATGTAATAACATATCTTGGTAATTTTAAGCATAATGCGTCACATTAATTTCACAGAAGCATTACAATGTTTGCGCTTTCTTTCAACAACAATGACTACAACTATTAATCATGGCAGACCTCATGAGAGATGACGAAGACTACTTTGGGACAAATGATGATCCCGAACCTTCTATTTATGAGCCTGAATATACAGAGGATGCGGTACAAGTTTTAGAAGCTGAGTGATAAGCAGACCCAGCAATAGCACTATTGCTTCTTTCAGTAGCATATAAATACAAACTATGAACATTATAAAACAATCACTTACTGTAAAATGTCTCCTCTCACTGAGATGCCGACTGGTGGAATGCTCGTATCCTGAAAAATTATTCATAATACTCACGCAGGTACAAAAAAAAAAGGTGGCCGCAAAAAAGCTGCTTTTCTTGTCTTTTTTGCCATTTCCGGTCTAAGTTGAATATGCATAAAAACTTAAAGGGGTCATATTATAAGTGTTTTTCTACTTTTAAAACACTTCATTTTGGTCTACATAACATATAATGGTGTTTTTTTGCATAGATTGTTTTACAGAACATCTTCAAGCCGCTTTCTGACCGTCTTATTTACATGCAGAAGTTTTCATCCAGGCCAAGTTCCACCCTTCAGCCATTTTGTAGTTGTTAATGCTTCCATATCCAGATTACTAACAGATATATCAGGGCATTCAATCGATCGCAACTGGACTGCTTGGTTTGTCCGAGAAGACGTTTCGCCGCTCAATCGAGTAGGCTTCATCAGTTTGTGCTACCGTGAAAGGCCACAGGACAGACACAATACAATTGAAAGTGCAAAAACAACTTTTGAATGACAAAATTCTACAATTGAAAGCCTCAGAGTAAAATCTGAAGAATTACTCCTCAAATTGCAAAATATCTTGCCTGAAGTTGTCTGGGAAAAGGTGACAAATTTCACAATTAAAGCCCAACTTGGACAACACAACAGAACCCAAAACAAGCAAACAAGAACGTTTTAAAAACTACAACTTAGTAAGAACACCTCCATACCACAAGCACTCATTTGGAGGCAAATAACTGAGGACTCAACTGATATAGAATTACACAATAGATGGGTAAATAATTTGTCCAGCAGAAATCTTACCCAACCAGAAAAAGATGTAATGGCAAAAGGGTTGAACTTTGCCATGACTCCACATCAGGTTCCTACAGTTGGTTTGATCAAAGCAACAGAATCAGCCATTAGGAAAAGCAACCTAACAGAAACTGAAGGGGAGCAAATACGGCTGAAAGTGACAGCAGCTCTTTCTAATGCCACACCCCCAATCCCAAACCTCTCCTTGGAGGAGAGGAAGGCACTAACATCTCTGAGCAAGGATGACAACATCACGATCCTGACAGCTGACAAGGGGAGATGCACAGTCATTCTCAACACAACTGCCTACCAAAACCAGTGGCTTACACTCCTCAAAGACTCCAACACACGTAATACTCAAAAGGGACCCCACAAGTGGGTACAAGAGAAGAATCATCGAGTATTTAAAAACTACAAAAGTCAGAAGCCATCAACCGAGAATTGTATTACCGCTTATACCCACAAGAAACCATCCCTGGTATTTATGGCCTTCCAAAAATACACATAGATGTGGCTCCCTTCACACCCATTGTTAGCAACATTAACTATGTGACATACAATATTGCTAAGTATGTGGCTGACATTTTAGCACCACCGTTGGTTGGTAAAACTTCACATCCTGTCCAAAACTCAATTGACTTTGTAGCGAAGATCAGAGATCTAAAACTGAACAAAAATAAAACTATGGTTTCATTCGACGTCACCTCCCTGTTCACCTGTATTCCAACCCAGGATGCAGTAGAGACAGTGTGTCAACGTCTACTACGTGATCACACCTTACAGGATAGATCCAAACTAAACCCAGAACAGATTTGCCTTTTGCTGGAACTTTGCCTTTACACTACATACTTTCACTTCATGGGAACGGTTTAAGGACAAAAACGTGGTTGTGCCATGGGATCACCTGTATCCCCAATAGCAGCAAACCTTTACATGGAGGACATGGAAAAGAGAGCTTTGAGCTCTTTTAAACTTGGACTTCCTTTTATTGTCATTCATATTTGAACTTTACAGTACAGATAAGAAAACATTTTGTTGCATTAGCTCATGGTAGTGCAGGAGAAAAGAGCAATAATGTGCAGATATGTGCAGATAAATATATTGCACTTTTGCATATGCATCCATGTTTATGGATGTATGTTATGTTGTCTTTATATTGCAGCGAGTTAATCCATTTTTGGGGGGAATTGAGTGGATTATTTTAATGCGTTCAAGAGTCTTACGGCCTGAGAGAAGAAGCTGTTACAGAACCTGAAAGTTCTGCTACGGAGGCTGCGGAACCTCTTTCTAGAGTCCAGCAATGAAAACAGTCCTTGGTGGGGGTGGGAGAAGTTCCTGCAGATTTTCTGAGCCCTGGTCAGGCAGCGGCTTTTTGCGATCTCCTGGGTAGGAGGAAGAGGAGTCCTGATGATCTTTTCCGCCGTCCTCACCACTCTCTGCAGAGACTTCCAGTCTGAGGCACTGCAGGCTCCAGTCCAGACAGAGATGCTGTTGGTCAGTAGGCTCTCTATAGTGCCTCTGTAGAATTTTGTGAGAACCGTGGGAGGGAGCTGAATCCAAGTGGGGCCAGTTTGCTCACCAAGTGCTGCGGGATGATGGTGTTGAACGCCGAGCTGAAGTCATTGGTACAGATATGTGGATGGAACATGGGTGAAACGCAGAAACCAAGAAGTGCAAGCCTTTACCGAGCACATTAACTCAGTGGAAAGAAACATCAAGTTCAGATGTGAGGATGTCAAAGACCGTAAGTTGTGTTTTTTGGACTGTGATGTCCACATTGGAAAAAGCAGGGGCCTCCACGTTGGGGTTTACCGAAAACCCATACATACCGATCAATACCTACTTTTTGACTTACACCACCCATTGGAACACAAACTGGGCGTTATCAGAAACCTACAACATAGAGCTGATAATGTTCAATAACAGCCCACAGGCCAAAGAGAAAGAGCATAGGCATTTGAGGGAAGCCCTCAAAACCTGAGGTTGCCCCAGCTGGTCGTTTGTGAAAAGTGTATCCAGTTCCAGAAACAACAAGAACAGAGTGTATGAGGAGGGAAAAGGTGACATACGCAAAAATATTGTTATTCCATATGTATCAAGTCTATCTGAGAAACTCAGAAGAGGTTTTAACCAACACAACATCCCGTACACTTCAAACCAGGCAACACCCTGAGACATCCTAAAGACCGGACACACCACACCCACAAAAACAATCTGATGTATGCTATCCAGTGTAATGATGAATGCACTGATTCATATATTGGGCAAAAAAAACAACCACTAAGCCGACGCACGGCACAGCATAGACGGGCAAACTTTTCAGGCCAAGACTTCGCTGTATTCCTGCACCTCAGGGAGAAACAGCACTCCTTTGAGAACAAAAATGTACAGAGGAGGACAAAGTTGAGGGAAGCCATTGGGGCTGCGAATCTTTGGGTGTCCCACGATTCGATTCAATATCGATTCTTGGGGTCACGATTCGATTCAAAATCGATTTTTTTTTCGATTCCACGCGATTCTCGATTCAAAATCAATGTTTTCCCGATTCAAAACGATTCTCTATTCATTCAATACATAGGACTTCAGCAGGATCTACCCCAGTCTGCTGACATGCAAGCAGAGTAGTAGATTTTTGTAAAAAGCTTTTATAATTGTAAAGGACAATGTTTTATCAACTGATTGCAATAATGTAAATTTGTTTTAACTTTTAAATGAACCAAAAATATGACTCATTTTATCTTTGTGAAAATATTGGACACAGTGTGTTGTCAAGCTTATGAGATGCGATGCAAGTGTCAGTCACTGTGACACTATTGTTAATTTATTTGTATTTTTATAAATGTCTAATGATAATGTCAATGAGGGATTTTTAATCACTGCTATGTTGAAATTGTAACTAATATTGATACTGTTCATTTTTGTTTCTCTACTTTTGGTTTGTTCTGTGTCGTGTTTGTGTCCTCTCAATTGCTCTGTTTATTGCAATTCTGAGTGTTGCTGGGTCGGGTTTGGTTTTGGAATTGGATTGCATTGTTATGGTATTGCTTGTATTGTTTTGTTGGATTGATTTAGTAAAAAAAAAAATAATAATAATAAAAATTGAAAAAATTAATAAAAAATAAAAATCGATTTAAAAAAAAAAAGTGAATTAATTCTGAATCGCACAACATGAGAATCGCGATTCGAATTCGAATCGATTTTTTCCCACACCCTTAGAAGCCATCTATGTCAAGGTTGAAAAACCATCCCTGAACAGAGGAGGTGGTCTGCGACACCACCTGTCTCCCACATAAAACACTATCCATTCTACCATTCCTAAAATACTCTGCAATTTACCCTCCAACAAATAACAGGAGTTACAAACATTCTGGTCACAGAAGGTCATACTTGCCAACCCTCCCGAATTTTCCGGGAGACTCCCGAAATTCAGCGTCTCTCCCAAAAACCTCCCGGGACAAATATTCTCCCGAAAATCTCCCGATTTTCAGCCGGAGCTGGAGGCCACGCCCCCTCCAGCTCCATGCGGACCTGAGTGAGGACAGCCTTTTTTCACTACGGGAGGACAACAGGGTGACAAGAACTAAATCATCCATACTAGAGATAAATTGTATTATTATGTTTATTTTACCTAAAAATAAATATATTCATTAATTTAAAAAAAACAAGAACAAAACGAAATACATTTTTACTCTATTTTGCTAAAAACATCAAAATTAATTGTATTTTTATTTTTATTTTTTCTGACTCCTTATTACATCCAGCCATAGAATTATACATTAAAATAAACATATTTGAAATAATTAATTTTAAATGATAATATTTCATTTAAAATGACCATATTTAATTATTAAAATAATTGCTTGTTTATCAACAACTTTAGCATTTTATTCATTACATTTTGAAGCTCTCAGAAGCCAAGTTATGTTATATTCCTTAGTATTTATTTATGCAAGTTTGAAGTATCAATTATCTAAACACAGTTTTGTTTGCATATTTTCAGGATGTAGATATATATATATATATATATATATATATATATATATATATATATATATATATACATATATATATATATATATATGTAAATGATAAATAAATGATAATATATGTATGTATGTGTATATATATATATATATATATATATATATATACATATATATATATATATATATATATATATATATATATATATATATATATATATATATATATATATATATATATACATATATATATATATATATATATATATATATATATATATATATATATATATATATATATACATATATATATATATATATATATATATATATATATATATATATATATATATGTATATATGAAATACTTCACTTGGTGAATTCCAGCTGTCAATATACTCCTCCCCTCTTAAACACGCCCCTAACCACGCCCCGCCCCACCCCTGACCACGCCCCCCACCCCCCACCTCCCGAAATCGGAGGTTTCAAGGTTGGCAAGTATGCAGAAGGTGACCAGAATGCCATTGTTGCCATTTGTTTACAACTGAATGGAGTGCTTACACGGCAGATTCCGACTATTTTGGACTGGTAGTAGACGATCCACAACGATCGTTCTGCCACACAATACCATCAATGCTAACAAGGGGAATTTACACTTTGTCCTTGGCTTTGACAGTTAGGATTGCTTGTTTGCATTAAAACAGTTGTTTTTCTCCCATCCTTGCCGAGGCACAGCCTCCTGGTTTTGGAGTATAAATATTTGGGGTTTTGGCACCAGCCGCTGGACCAGATCTGACCAATCGTAAGTCTATGAGCACGAACTGAGGAAGCCTACCCAGATGAGCGGCGAAACATCTTCTAAGACAAACGAAACAATCCAGTTGCGATCAGTTGAATCCCCTGAGATGACAATGACCTGGATGAATGAGATCTTTCATAGACACAAAAACAGATATAAGTTAGAAATATATGCTACTTTGTCTTAGAAATGGCAACAGCGGAGGATTTTAGCGTGCAAAGCACGTTTATTTACAAAGCACAATTTTTACACTAGGCAATTCAAAGTGCTTCACAAATAATTACAAAAAAGGCAAAAATAAAAACAAAATAATCATAAAAATAATCACAATTAAAATTATCAAAGAGTGTATATAAAATACTTTCATTTGCCATATGCACAATTAGAAATGTTTTCAGCCTGGATACTGAAACATTGCCAATATTGTGGCCTGTCCCACATCTTCTGTAATACTATTCCAGATTTTAGGAGCATAAAACTGAAATGCAGCGTTACAATGTTTCGTCCTGTATTTGGGCACCAGCAGGAGACCACTCATTGAGGATCTCAGAGTCTAAAATGGTTTATATAGTTCTAACGTGTCAAACATGTACTTTTGCACAAGACCATGAAACAGACTTGTACACAAGAAGAGCTGTTTTAAAGTCAATATTCTTTGAGCTACAGGAAGCCAGTGCAGAGACCTAAGCACTGGACTATATTGGCCATATTTCCTGGTTCTCGGCAAAACTCAAGCAGCAGTGTTCTAGTTGTTCTACAGCTGCTAGATGAAAACCAACCCTTCCCATTGAATTTGATGGAGCTTGAGAGATGCTGCAAAGAGGGACGGGCAAAACTGCCCCAAAATAGGTGTGCCAAGCTTGTGGCATCGTATTCAAAATAACTTGAGGCTGTAATTGCTCCCAAAGGTGCATCAACAAATGTAAAGAGCAAAGGGTCTGAATACCTTTTTTTATCCATAATTAATTTGCAAAAACTGCTGCATTTGTTTTTTTTTCGGTCGAAATGGGGTGCTGAGTGTAAAGTAATGAGAAATAAAATTGACTTTTTTGATTTTAGCAAGTGACTGCAATGAAACAGAGTAAAATATGTAATACTTTCCTTACCCACTGTATTATGCATAGTAAGACCCCTTTAATAGTTTAACAATGGCAGCAAATACACTTTTATGCTATGAGTGTCAATTAAAGCAAAGTCTTAAATCAGCGCATGTAGATTAGCCATTATAGCTAATAGTTTTAGTAATTAGATGCTAATTATTAAATAAACACAGCTGTCCTTCTGTCTATGACAATATCAAATGAGAATAACACTCACTTAAGAGAAGCCATTGATGCTATAGATATATCTTACAGCATTAGAAAACTTAAATTGACAATTATATTTGCACCGATTGAAAGCAAGGATCGTAACGTAAGCAAAACCACAAGTGGTAGTGACACGTTCACATCAAAAGGTTCCAAAATAAAGGTGTCTGCATAAAGGTGTAAAACATAATAGTTTGTAACAGGTAGTGCCAAAGCTATCCGTGGTGGGCTTTCACAAATAAATTCATGAATGGAAAACACCTAAGTAGTGTAACAAACCACATGCGTGAATTCAGTCAATAAGGAATACTTCAACTACTTATTGATACAGTTCATCCAGTAAGTATCGCAGCGCTTCACTTTTTCCAGATTGTCTTACATTACAGCCTTATTACAAAATGGATTAAATTTATTTTCGTCCTCAGCATTCTACACACAATACCCCATAATGACAACGTGAAAACGTTTTTTTGTAGAGCTTTTTGCAAATGTATTAAAAAAACAACTAAGAAATCACATGTACCCAAGTATTCATAGCTTTTGTCATGAAGCTCAAAAGTGCATCGTGTTTCAACTGCACATCATTGAGACGTTCCTACAGCCTAATTGGAGTCCACCTGTGGTAAATTCAGTTGATTGGACATGATTTAGAAAAGCACACAACCTCCTATGTATGAGGTCCCACACTTGACAGTGCATGGCAGAGCACAAACCAAGCATGAAGTCAAAGGAATTGTCTGCAGACCTCCGAGATAGGATTGCCGGACGCACAAATCTGGGGAAGGGTACAGAAAAAGTTAGTGTCCTAGCCAGAGCCCAGACTTGAATCCAATTGAAAATCCCAGGAGAGATCTGAAATCGGCTGCCCACCGACACTTCCTATCCGACCTGATGGAGCTTGACAGGTGCTCCTGAGAGGAATGGGCAAAACTGCCCAAAGATAGGTGTGCCAAGCTTTTGGCATCGCATTCAAAAATACTTGAGGCTGTAATTGCAAGGTGCATCAACAAAGTATTGAGCAAAGGCTGTTTTACGTTTTCATTATGGAATAAGGCTGTAACACAAAATGTAGAAAAAGTGAAGCCCAATGCAATGTACAAACGTGTTTTCTGAGCATGATTAACAAAGTACAACAAAACATTTAGAAAATAGAATTTGACTGTTGATAATGATATCCATGTTTATTTTCTTCTTTTCCTTCTCTACAGTGCTGAAATACAAGAGTCTGTTTTCTGAGCAGAGAAATCTGTCCATCCAGTTCCATTTGGAGTGTGTGTACTGTAGCCTGGCCTACTATGAATACTCCACTGCCAAGGAACACATCAAGAAAGCCCAGGAGCTCTCAATGCTTGATATCAACATGACTGGTATGAACCTGATGGAGATTTATATTCAAATTATAGTTCTCAGTGCAACAATTCTCTGAATGATGGGTAAAAATAGTGTATCATTGTTGAGTTTGAAAACAACATTTTCAAGAAAAATTGGGTCAACAAGTTTGAAGATATATTACCTATCAATTTAAGAATTAAATAATTATACCCCCTCAACATCCATTGCAGCGATCACCCTGGAATTCAATTTTAATTGATTGATATCAAGATATTGCTTGATATCAAATTGTCCACAAATGTTCTTAATTTTGGAGTTGAGGTCAGGACATTTGGAAGGCAAAAGCTTAATATCAGTCTGCTTTATCAAATTTTTTACCATTTCTGATGTGTTTTGTAATTATTCTGCTCTATTCTATCCACTTTGTGCAGTGTACCAGTACCAATGGGATCCCCAAAACGTGTTACCCCTACCACACTTGATCGTTGCCAAGTATAGCCATAAATCCTGTGGCCATTTGTTTTTTGGACATTTGCCAAGTTCATGTACATTTCTTTCCAGCTTGAAAGTGTTGATTTCAGAGCAGGGACATCTCTCTTGGTCATAATATTCTTAGTCTGAAGTGATGTAAAACTGTCTTCATTGTGTATTGTGATGCTGGTGTGCCAGCAGTTTCCACTTAAAGACAGGATTTAGTCATGTCGTTTCTGAGGGTGATCCCTCGGTATGTGAATCTTTCAGCGATTCACCATTCGATCCGATTCCGATACTTGGTGTGATACACAGACAATACTCTTTTAGTAATTGAGAAAAAATCTGTTAGCGAGAATAGACAAAGAGCTGAGACGTTGTTATACTACTTCCAAAAGTGTTTATGTTCAAGAAAATAGGTTCAATCAAGTAAACAAGTGTAGTTTACGTCATTACATGCTGAAAGCTTGTAAGAAGGTAGGATATGATGCTTAAGACACATTGGAAAGTTAGCACCATTTAGGCAGCCACATAAATGTTGTACAAAAGGCTGTTAGCAACTTGCGCAAAGTTAAATTTTTCAAACCCCAAAAATATAACAAGAACATCACTGGCTAGCTTATGCTACTACTAGTGATTTAACAGAACGTCATATATTTCTGAAATAAGAAGTGTCTATATTTTTCACAATCACTTATTATATTGAATAAAAAATGCTTGTCGGTCAGAGGAATTACCGGTAGTCTTAAATTCATGCTTATCGCTCACTGCTGTCTCATACACGCAGGGTGCACGTGCAGATACACAAACGCAGTCCCAGAGGCAACAAACAATTTGTAGTCATGTTGTTGTTATGATAGAATACACATTCCAATGTTAGCTAATGTTTGTGCGAATTCACTACGTTTAAATAATCACACACAACACTAAGTTGCGCTTTTATGTGTGTTTGTCATGACTTGGTCCTGGGTGTTTGCTTTTCCGGGATGCAACGGAAAGTTGGCACGGGCGAGACGGGAATGAAGGTACATGATTTATTTATATTTATAAAAAAAGGAATAAACAAAAAGCGCGCACAGAGGCGGAGAATAAACTATAAAACCAAAA
Organism: Nerophis lumbriciformis; assembly: GCF_033978685.3. Lineage (NCBI taxonomy): Eukaryota > Metazoa > Chordata > Actinopteri > Syngnathiformes > Syngnathidae > Nerophis > Nerophis lumbriciformis. The sequence goes on along the minus strand of NC_084549.2, from coordinate 53,629,839 downwards.
GACTATAGCAAAAAAGTACAAACAAAAAACATGCACAATGGCGGAGAACAAACTATGAAACCAAAAAGACTATAAACATGGAACAAAAACTTACTTGGCTTGGACAGAAATAGTTGCTTGAGGAATTGACATGGAAATAAGTATCATGCATGGACAGAGCATAAATGTGGTGATGTCGTCAGGACGAACAACAGAAAATGAATGAACTTAAATACTATGGACATGATTAGTGAAAGCAGGTGCGTGACTCAAAACGTGAAACAGGTGCGTGACGTGACAGGTGAAAACTAATGGTTGCTATGGTGACAAACAAGAGTGCACAATGAGTCCAAACGTGGAACAGGTGAAACTAATGGGTAATCATGCAAACAAGACAAGGGAGTGAAAAGCCAGAAACTAAACAAAACATGACTTAAAACAAAACATGATTACACAGACATGACAGTGTTAGATATAAGCGCTGGGTTTGGGCCGATAACAAAGCTTGCTCGACAAAATATTGATCCACAAATTATTGCCGATAAATGATAATATGCTATTATTTGTTTTAAACCAAATTAACCAATGATGTAATGACAGCATATAATAAATTATATTGGAAGTATACCCCTTCAAATGAAAAACTTGTATTTCTCGTATATATCATCCGTACTAAAATGCAGTTATGAATGACGGTTTTTCGATAATTTTCATTTTATACCGTCATACTAATTGTTGGGAGTTTTACAGCAGTTACAAAAAAATTAATTCCCGCAGCTGCAAAAAATGTTGCACAAGAGTGAGTTGCAGAACGTCCTGCTCGTCAAAGACGCATTAAAAAAACACAAACTTCAATATGAACGTAAGCGACGCATGCGGCTCTGGAGCCGCGGGTTGGAAAAGTACTATGTGATGTTATTGCTAGCGGGCCCGCGGCGCGCCTCGCCACACAGAGTCAAAGACACTTAATGATGACAATATGACTCACCCCCTTCTTTTTATTCGGCTGTAGAACAAACGCGTGCAACTGCTAAAACTGATGAAAAGCCGGTATGCTCTTGAAGCATGCACATGGCGATTTATCTACGCTGGAAAACTTACTGGATTGTAAAACAAAAAGCTTGTGCTATTCGTATATAGAGGTTCCACGGTACTTTGGAAAATTAGCACCCTCTAGGCATCTGTGTGAAAGTTGCACAGAGCAAAAATTGAGTATTTTCCCTTAATTGTTTTGTCTTTTTAAAGAAAATAAATTATATTCAAGGTAGCTCAAATTCATCTTTTAATTTGTTTGTATCAAATATGCAAGTACCGGTACCTAGATTATTACACTTTGTTCAATAAAAATATGTAATTTAAAACTTATGGTGCATTTATACATTTTATTTCCTCGTGACACAAATGGCGCAGATTTGGTGGAATGGCCCACATACATACATACATACATACATACAGCATCATACATAATTGAAAGAAGCCTGGTTGGATACATCTTCTAGTTGTGTTATACAAGAATGTATTTCTAAGTTTGTAATTTGTTGACTAGTTTATTGGTTCTGAATGTATTCAGTCGTCATTCCTTTAAAACTGCATCAATAAGCAAGCCGCAAAAACAGATTTTCGAATTCAGACTTTACATTTTTCTATTTGTTTGCTCTAGGTGCTCTGGGAAAGCGTACCTATTTCCAGGAAAAGTACTTGGCTCAACTCATCCTCGAGGTCAAACGAAAGCAGGATCAGCTTGGAAATGCAGTTACTGAACCAAGTCCCTCACCAACACCAAAAACACTACTGCCCAAGGTATGAGGAAGCACTACTATGGATCTTAAGTGATATAACATGTATGGACCATTTTTCTTGGTAAATATAAGTGGTGGGTAAATGATGCCTCAATGAGTGTATGGCACAGCACTAACTAATGCTCTAATCTTTCTTAGTGTTTCCTAATGGTCATTTGCCATCTGCTGGATTAAAAAGTAATTACATTTGACCTGCAAATAATAATTAATAGTTTGCAAATATAATTTTATAACTGTGCAGAAAGGAATAAGAAAGAGGCAACTTTGGTCAATGGGCCAAATAGTAACCAGGAAAAGGAGACGAACATCACTTATTTGTCACTATAAGATCAAAATGATCCCACACTTTGAATGCAAATGTCAAACAAGGCATGCCACTCCTCCAACTTCACATAGTGTGAGCTGTCATTTGTGAGCTGAAACACAAACATAGTTTGTTAAACATAGTCTGGTGCTTCACAGTCAAATGACACAGCGTTTGTATCGTCACATGTTTTCCTTCCTTAAAGCGATAAACACATTGAGGTATCGAGGGACACAATTCACTACTTATCTTTCATAATGCATCAAGGGTTCAGTATCATTTGAGCCAGCACTAGTAAATATATTTCTAAATAGGCTGGAAATGTTCACCAGATGTGGGTAATAACAATTACAATTATCACACGCAATGACATCAAACTATAGATGTCCATACATTTGAGTAATTCCTTACTTAAAGCAGTACTATGTAACCTTTCAACCTTCATAAGATGTTTTTATAACTTTTGGGATGATGCATGGACTTACAACTAGTTGAATGACACATCTGTCATGGTCTGAGCGGGTCTGTATAGCTCTCACTGGCACTTAACAACTTTGAGGAGGGTGGCAGGAACCTGCCACACACAAAATTACAAACGTGCTGACTTGCTTTACCGCATAAGTCACACCCCTTTTCCATAACGTTTAAAAAGACGTAAGTTGATGCGAACGCCTACGTGCCGCCAGAAAACTAAAAGAGGTGAGGTGACTTTATTTATTATATTGTTCATAAAGAAGAAAAAGAAGAACGCCTACGTGCAATTACTGCTATCATGGCTGAAGCTGCAAAACAACCAGAGAAACGAAAAGTTTTGTATGAGGAGACAAAAAAAGATAAAGGGAGGTTACTCGGATAAAAGGACAATCAAGGATCAACATCGGCCTGGCTTTCACTCGCTGGCGTGAGCTCAAAGATGAAGCTAGATTAGTAGGTGACTTTCGATTATCAAAATGATAATGCTAATGTTAGCTCCACACTACTTCCTTCGGATAAACTCTACCAACGGCTTTCTTTGCTTCGGACCTGTATCCGCCTCGATAATAACGTCTTAGTAGTAACGTCACGTTTGTAGCGCAAATCAAGTCAATTTCTTGATAGTGTCTGCTATTTAACATCAGTATAGCCATTAGAGACGTAATATTTGTAATCTGTGCCAATATTACAGCGGACATCATGTCAGTTTGACGCTATATGCGGTAATCCTCATGGGAAATGTGGTCTTCTTTCTGGCAAAACACTATCGCTTTGGTCCACTGGCACCGCCAAAATCAACCAAAACTGAAAGTTCTTAAGTGGGGCTTTAAACACGATGTGTTATTAAATGTGTCATTTATTTAATGTGAAAGTAAACTCAGCTATTTAATCTTTTAATAATATGTTATTTAAAATTTGCAACTAGCCCACAGTTACATTTTTCAAAGCATATATATAACAAGAACACCATTGGCTATCTTATGTTATCATTAGTGGTTTAACAGAACCCATTTGTTTTACAATTGTCTATATTTTTCACAAAGACTAAGTTAGTCTATCGCCCCGAAAAAAATAATTGGTTGTTTACCGGAGTCACTCACCCTGTCTCGTCAACTCGTGCGCGCATGGAGCGTGTGCACACCTACAAAAGCAGTTAAAGTTAAAAGTTAAAGTACCAATGATTGTCACACACACACTAGGTGTGGCGAAATTATTCTCTGCATTTGACCCATCACCCTTGATCACCCCCTGGGAGGTGAGGGGAGCAGTGGGCAGCAGCGGTGGCCGCGCCCGGGAATCATTTTGGTGATTTAACCCCCAATTCCAACCCTTGATGCTGAGTGCCAAGCAGGGAGGTAATGGGTCCCATTTTTATAGTCTTTGGTATGACTCGGCCGGGGTTTGAACTCACAACCTACCGATCTCAGGACGGACACTCTAACCACTAGGCCACTGAGTAGGTGGCCTAGTTCAAGAGAAGCAACAAACATTTACAGTCATGTTGTTGAATGATAGAATATACATTCAGTGATAGCTAACGCTAGCTATCAAAATCACTATTATTAACTAATAACACCCACGGCTAATGCGTGTGTACGTGTTACGTACATACGTAGTTACGTCATTACATCCTAGAAGCTGTAAGAGGGCGGGACATACTGTGTGAAATACATTAGATTAGCACTCTCTCGGTAGCCGTGTAAATGTTGCGAATACATTAATCATTTAATTATTGTTTATTTAATTATTTTATGATTTTATTAACTATTTGATGATTTAATTAATACACTTTTTTAATAAATTTTTTTGCAATTTAATATCATGAACCTGTTTGTCAGCTCATCATTAATTTATTATATCTGTCAAACTCAGCTGTCAAAGTCAGTGGGCGGGGTTGATATAAATCTAGTCCAGTCATAGCTTTGGTCTGAAGCCTGGCAATTCGCAAGTCTTTCAAAACATGGCGGCTAGTGACCAAAATATCGAGTGGAAGTGCCAGCTAACCAATCAGGTGTTAGGATCCACTCTATAACTTTGACGTTTATACATTTATGAAAGTGCTACACGTCGTCATGAAATAATTGACTAAATAATTACATCCTGAAATAATTAATTAAATCTGAAATAATTAAATAATGAAAGCAAAGAGGGACAAGCGGTAGAAAATGGATGGATGGATGTAATAATTAAACTGATTAGATAATGAAATGTACTTACACATTCATGAAATTAATCACATATTTATCAACACATACATTATAATTAAAGACACATTTAAGTGATTATGTCAACAGCTCTTGGACAGATGTATATATTTTAATGCTGTGCAACTAGACAGTAGTTATGCTGCTGTTGCGATGTAACAAAACCTGCCGACATAGACAGCCATTGTTATAAGTTTCACTTCATTGGGTCTCCCATTTTATGTATTGTATTGTATTGTATTTGATGGCCGATTATTGTTTTGATTAGATTTAAGATGTTTATCAGGATTCTTACACTTTGTAAACACTTTGAATTTGAACAGTTACTTGAACTGGATCATATTAGGACAATGTTTAATTAATCCATTCTATAATTGAATTTCACATGTTGATAAACTAAAGCTTGTACGTACATAAAAATGTTTTAAGTTACGGTACATTCTTTTCTGAGGTTATATTTCTCCTTTTTAGTTGAGAATAATTGTTGTGCATTCTTGGGTAGCAGGTTATTTGCTTCGTGCATAATTTTAGTTTGCAAATGACAAAATCATTGAATTTCAATATTTTTGATTATTCAGATAAAGGGTTTGAATTAGGGATGTCCCGATCCAGGTTTTTGCACTTCCGATCCGATACCGATATTGTTTTTGCATTTCCGATCCGATACTGATACTGACCGATACCGATACTGGCCTATCCGAGCATGTATTAAAGTTTAAAGTTATTTAGCCTACTTAGTTGTCAGAATCATGTTGAAAAGGGTTTTAGTACTCTTGATAACAACTAGCCAGCTGAATTAGGGGAGTTTGAATAATACACAATGGTTGGTAACAAGAAACTGACCTGTTTATTCAAGGATAAACACAAAATAGACAAAATTATACATGACAAACAGAAATGGCATCAGGGCTGGGCGATATGGCCTTTTTTTAATATTGCGATATTTTAAGGCCATATTGCGATACACAATATATATCTCGATATTTTGCCTTAGCCTTGAATGAACACTTGATGCATATAATCACAGCAGTATGATGATTCTATGTGTTTTGATTGATTGATTGAGACTTTTATTAGTAGGTTGCACAGTGAAGTACATATTCCGTACAATTGACCACTAAATGGTAACACCCCAATAAGTTTTTCAACTTGTTTAAGTCGATACAGATATATACTATCAGATATATACTATCATCATAATACAGTCATCACACAAGATAATCATATTGAATTATTTACATTATTTATAATCCAGGGTGTGGAGGGGGGCGCCTGATGTAAGTGTCAAAAAGACAGCCAAAAGAGTTTGATATGAGAATAAATCTAAAGTTAAAATATAGGGTAGAAATGCACCCATTTGCAGGAAATGTAGTCTTGATTTTCAAAATTTTCTTTCAAGGCTTGCATGTCTACATTAAAACATTCTTCTTCATACTGCATTAATATATGCTACTTTTAAACTTTCATGCAGAGAAGGAAATCACAACTAAAAAAATCACTTATTTTTTCATACGGTGTTGATGTGGAAATTTTTGCCTCTGCATCTTGATGGTGTGGACGTGTGGCACCGAATGGAGATAAGCGTCTCAACAGACGTCACAATATTTGAACAATGATGACGAAAACTGTTGTCTCTGTCGTGTCCGTGTGTCGAAAATTGTTATGCGCTTATTTTTTTATTTGATTTTGTGCGTGGCATAGATTTGTCGTGCGCAGAGGACGCTTGAGCAGGCGCGCACCTTAGCGGCTGCGCTAGCATCACAGCTAACGTTAGCCATGCCGCTACCTTGCTCTCTGCTGGGAGAGGACGTATACGTATGTGACGTGTGTAAGAAGGTGCGCTCGCCGTCTTTGAGAGGGAGACACAGGAAAGAGTGAGAAGAGCCTGTCGTGTAATGCCAGCAGCTAAAAGCAACTGCGTGAGAATTGTGGATGTGTTGAAGGTGTGCTGGAAAATGCGGAACGGAAATTACGGAGCAGCAGAAAAGTGGAATGTATTATTTAAATAGGTGCGTTGGAAAACACGGACCGGAGTTTTTTTTAAACTGGATCTGGATCGGCATTTTCCCATGTCTTGCCGATACGCAATTTTTGGCAAATATCGGCAGCCGATCCGATCCAAATATCGGATCGGGACATCCCTAGTTTGAATCTTCACTATATCCAACAAATTATGGAAATAGGGAAACAGGGTTATAGTGTGTCAACTGGTGTGTGTCAACTGGTGTGTGTCAACTGGTGTGTGTCTCAAGTCGATTATTTCTTCCTTTGTCACATCTGTCAGGGAAAATGGAGTTGGGATTTCCGTCTGTAGTGTCATTGAAATCATCCACTGACTGACACGGGATCTGGATACTTTTATCTGGAATCCAATATTTGCGCTTTCCACTTCTTTGTAATATTGTCATTTTTTAAGTTTGATTCTGAGAAGTATTGAGGGTAATCCTTAGCTTCATTTTAATGATGCTATCCCCATGTTGCTCCCATGTTGTTTTTGTTCCTGTCTAATAATAGAATGCTAGTTAGCTTGTTTTTGTATGTTTTGTACTTAACTTATGCCCCTGTAGCTCCTAGCTGTATTTAATGTATTTTTCTTGTGATAACCAGTTTTCATTTCCTTTGTCATCAATTGTTGATTGTTCTTTTTTTTGCTTCTTACTGTATACATATTTGTTTCCTTCATTCCTAACATATGCAAATATCAATATATTTTAGCAACTTTGATCCAGCAAAATAAATACAAAAACTGCCTGCATTAGTTATGATGCTGTTGGTGGAACGAAGGAAATGTAGTTGCAAACTGAATAGCAAGTTAAGCAGCCTTAGTTTGAAATATGATATCTTAAGTAATTGATCTGAATTAGACCTTTTTTCTCTCATCCAGTCAGTCTTGTACAAATGCTGATGTTCATACATGTCTAATTCAACATTGGGTACTCACAGGACTGCAGTCTTGGCGATGACACCGTGTTAGACAAGCTGAATTTAGCAGAACCAGACCAGTACGAGCTGCCGGACCTCAGTGCAGAGGACCAAGCTTTGATCCTGGGTGTGTGGTAAGTCCTGTACACTGAATATTAGCACACTTTCAACAGTTCCATCAGTTGACCTTCAAACTTAACAGTCAGCCTGCATTTGCTGATTTACGATTTGGAGATGTTGTATTAGTGTTGACTACATCCATCATAATGTCCTACATGTGGCAGTGTCTCCTTGGACAAGCATGGATGTGAATATTATTTGGTGGGTAACAGATGTATTTTCAACCACGCTATATACTCGGGTTGTCTCAATACATTTCACTAATAAACACTAGTTGTGGAAAATAATCAAAAATACTACAATCTAAGAAATAGAAAAGTTAGGGAAGCTTTGGTACAATTCTTTCACTTTTAAAAGAGAACATTAAGTATTGTCCGATGCCAATTTTTATCTGATAGGAAATCAGCAGGAATGATATTCATTCCTTTATAGTGTGGAATATTAGAAAAGATTTGCTGAAGTGAAATTAGTCAGAGAACAATGGTAGCTTATGAAAAACACTAACCTAATTATTAACGTCTGGAATTGACTTTTGCTGTATTTACGTTTATGTTGAATGGTAATTGTTTTTGGCAACACCTAGTGACCACAATAATTCATTAAGTTAAGGTCATGACTCCGTAAGTGAAATGATGCGGACATGTTTGTTACTAGATACTTTTTAATATGCTTCTGCCTTGGAGACTTTGTAGGTGTAAGTAATATGCAACTATAATCATTTGATACTTGTTTATATTGACAAATGTGTTGTTTTAGATTTGAATATTGTTCAATGAAGGACACGTATTATGTTTGTCTAGCTTGTGTGCTATTGGGTGCTTAGCGGTTGTGTAGCTGCAAGCTCCAAGTAGCCTATATGTTTACCTTTTGTAAATGACTAAAATACAAAAAAATACCAACCTTGTGTGCTTATTGGAGGACATTTAGATCTTTGTACAAGTAAACACGATGCAGGACTGCTTGATTTGGAGATTATATCACACATTTTACATGCAAGACCATATAATCCCATACTGTTGAAACGATATCTAATACCACTATCAGATCGGAACACCTCTACTATTTTCATGAATTAAATTGAATGGGTGGCGTTATTCGAAATTTGACTTTAGAATTTTTTCTATTCTGTCTCTGGAGTGCCTGCCCACCAATCATGTGTGGAAAAAGGGGCAGTTTAAAGAGGGTTAAAGTGTCTTCTAATATTCCTTGAGACAATTTGACAGATGCATATCAGACGTGTTATTAAAATACCTGCGGAAAAAATTGCCTTGTGTCGTCTTTAAGATACTGTAAATACAGCAGTCGGGGGTTGCTATTACCTGTATACTTGGGTTCATTACCAGTATAATTTGGGTTTATTACGGTATAACTTGGTAACTACATGACTATCACTTGATAAACATTCTTTTTTCCCCACTTTAAACCTTTGTTGTTGTTTTTTTTAATTAAGACTACGTTTACCTTCGCACATTCATAGTTTAGTGCGGTGGGGGCCCACATGTTTTAATGCTTTTGCTGCTCTGAATTCAGCACATATTGTTCATTGCACATTTAAAAACATCCTCTCATTTCTATTTGATCGTTTGATAAAAGCCAACACATGTTATTTAGACAGTTTCATGTATGCTAATGAGTATGCTGTTAACAAGTGTCTACATTGTGTCACTTCTATTGGTGAACAGTAGGAATACATTCAGAAGTACATGGCATCCATTAAAGTACAAAATCAATTTGTCCCTGTTTGTCAGTGATGATATTTACTGTTGTAAGGGGATGAAAAAAATAAAGTGAAGGTCAGTAAAGCAGCCTCTGAGATTGCTTGGAGATGATTGAAGAGCATCAAGGCGGTTACAAGTGTAAACACGGACACATCGCCTTAAACTGAAAATATTAGGCCTCATTCAACAAATTTGAAAACATATCCGTTGTAAAATCACAATTTTGCTATTTTCAAGGAGAATTTGGCAAGTACATTCTCTTGTCATTTATACATTTGAGACAGCTGGTTCTAACTAGCACAAGTAAACGCCCACCACCACCCTCTGAAGGGCATACAACTCGAGTCTTTTGTGCACATAAACTGAACTTTGGATGAAATGTTAATATATAGAAACATTCTGTATATGTAACATTAGGGCTGAGCCGATAATCAATCAATCAATCAATCAATGTTTATTTATATAGCCCTAAATCACAAGTGTCTCAAAGGGCTGCACAAGCCACAACGACATCCTCGGTACAAAGCCCACATAAGGGCAAGGAAAAACTCACCCCAGTGGGACGTCGATGTGAATGACTATGAGAAACCTTGGAGAGGACCGCATATGTGGGTAACCCCCCCCCCTCTAGGGGAGACCGAAAGCAATGGATGTCGAGTGGGTCTGACATAATATTGTGAGAGTCCAGTCCATAGTGGATCCAACATAATAGTAAGAGTCCAGTCCATAGTGGGGCCAGCAGGACACCATCCCGAGCGGTGACGGGTCAGCAGCGCAGAGATGTTCCCAGCCGATGCACAGGCGAGCGGTCCACCCCGGGTCCCGACTCTGGACAGCCAGCACTTCATCCATGGCCACCGGACCTGTGCCCCCCATATTATTTTAGCCATATGGCCCAGCCCAATTTAACATAATTTATTGTTTGACAGTCCTGCTGCCATAACTCTTGTCAGTCTGCACCCCAATTTTGAAAGCCACTCCAACTGACCCACTTGCTGGCAAACCATTCTTAATTTTGCTTTATTTCCATTATTTTTTTGTCACAACTACAGTACTTAGTTTGTGTGCACAAACAAGACTCATTGCCCCACACATTAAGTGAAGAATAGGACATTAAAAGCAGCTGACACAATGATGAGTTGGGTACAGGTGCTAAGGATCATAGACAAGTTAACCTGTTTGCGTTGGCCGGCGGTTGGGATTTAACAATTCCCCCTATTTACAAGACATGTATTGAAAATCTTATTTTGCTGAGATTTGACTGATACATAATGTTTCAGCATACAATTATAGCTTCAGGCTCCCTGATCACAAATGTTAGACTAGTCCACAAAGAAAACATGAATGAAACTCAACTTTGAAATATTTTGAACAGCTAATACAAGTCTCATATATAAGGTTCTTTTTGCATTGACAAATCTGTAAATATTATCCAGTAAAAAAGGCTTTCATCCAGAAAAACACAGGAAATGCTTGTGCATACGTGCATTGTCTTTGTCAAAAAGACATATATTTACCATTTGTTGATTGAAGGTCTGTTAGCATGAACAAACTAGCCACACAGTGCTACCAAAAATACTCCGAACTCCGAACTTTTAAATTGACACCACACTCGAACCTATAGAAAACTGTTAAACCCATTTTCTGTGGGAAAATAGCCCATAGCTTCCGTGAGCCAACCAATTAAAGACAATCGTCATGATGATTGACTCATGGAATAGCCAATGAAAGTAATTCATAAAGTAAACAAAGAAAACGTGGACAAATGTGCATCAACGTTGTACCATTCAAAGTTTTTTCTGCCTTTGTTTTGCACCCAATCATAACACATGTGTTTTAAAGGGGAACTGCACTTTTTTGTATTTGTGCTTATCGTTCACAATAGTTATGAGAGACAAGAAGACAAAAGGTTTACAATTTTTTGCATTCTAACTTGTAAAAACTGTCTCATTCTAGGTGGCTAGTAATGCATCCTTTCTGCCTCTAAATCACTTTAAAAATGCATTCAATAACCGCCAACGACACTTCATTTATGTTCCATAACCTGTATAATCACAAGGCTGTAGCAACATTGTTTTTGTAAGAGTGAACACGGAGGGACTGTTTTTCTTGCGCACTAAAACATCGGCGTGCTACATTATTAGCCTTGAGCCAGATAAGCTAGCTTCTACGTCAACATCCGAATAGTGTTTGAGTTTGTAATGCAAAACACAATACGATAGGACACCAATCTGTACTGACTGAAAAACATGAACAATCATATTAAAGTATCAGCCCACAATTCATGTTTTGTTTGTACACAGCTCGCTCGACAGTGTAGTTGTCATAACAGGCATGATGTGCTGCACTCGATTGTTCGTTTGGTCCAGCTGGCCACGTTTCCAGATGATTTTGGGTGAGCGATCCATTTCTGTCGGCATAGCTTGGCTCCAAGTTCCACATTTTCAGGGTCAAAGTCACGCCAACCTCACTCTCTCGGCTTCCATTTGCTCTTACGTTACACTTTCTCTTCATGCTCGCTTTTATAAGCAGCAGCTCATCCTCTGTATATTCAGCTTCAAAAAGAGGTTGTGAATCCTCATTTGTCCAAAAATGGTCATCTTCGTTGTCTGTTACCAAGAATTCCATGATTAAAAAACACATGCATTTGTTTCCGAAAGTAGAAACACGTTTGTTGCCGGAAGTTGGAAGTGCGCTACTATGGAAACGGAAATAAATGCGCTGAGAAAATTAGTTTAAAATGACCAAAATACGGTAAATATTGTACATATGGTTATGAATGTGTCTGTTACTACATTATATATATATATATATATATATATATATATATATATATATATATATATATATATATATATATATATATATATATATATATATATATATATATATATGGTAACACTTTAGTATGGGGAACATATTTACCATTAATTAGTTGCTTATTAAAGTAACAAAGACTTAATTTAGAGTTATTTGGACACTAGGAGAACATATAAGGGTTAGGGTTACTAATAAGAAATAATTCTGAGGAAGACTCATAGTTAATGGCTTACTGGTTGTATAATAAGGCCATGCAGAATAAGGCATTAATAAATACTTAATAATGACTAAGAGCCAATATCTTACTAATTTGCATGTTAAAAAGAAACTACTTAATGGTGAATATTTGTTCCCCATACTAAAGTGTTACCATATATATATATATATATATATATATACTTGCATTGTGTATATAAAATGTTGGTGGAGGGTTTTGAAGGCTACAACAATGACTCCTATTACAATACAAATAAGGCAACAAGAGAAGAGAAGTATCCCACACTTCTCTTTTGTAAAGTAAATCTGAACAGCCGATATGGGCATCTACATCAACTATATGATTTGCCTGAGAAGCTGGACAGAACAACAAAAAACAATGACTCCAATTAGCAGCATCTTCCAAGCGTTTTTCATCATCTTTAAAATCCTTAAAAAAAAAAAGGACATATGTGTTCTTGTCTCTCCTAATGATTGTGAACGATAGGAAAAATTCAAAAAAAAAAGTGCAGTTCCCCTTTAAAGACAAGATAGTGTCATTAAGACATGGAGTTTTGTTTGTATAAAATTAGTGAAGACATTAGGCAAGTGTGACCAAGTATCTCTTAACTTGAGAAAAACTTGTGTAAAACACAATTTTTTTTGTAATTTGTCATTTCAATTTCAAATTTTGAATGGAAATAGGTAAGGGTTTAAAGACATCGAAGATCTTCAAAAATCCATGTCCCAATTGTGTTTTCAAGTCCATACCACCAAAGTTGTTATTTTGAAGGCATATTTTTCAGAAAGAAATACAGCCAAACATAAAAAAATATTTCTTCTCAATGTATTCAAACTCCTATTGCTTAATGCCTGTAATACTTGGACACATTCTGATTGACGGGTACATCATTTTAGCTTAATAGCTTTGGAAAGAGCCTATTACCACGTTATACCCCAAATAGTTAAATGACAACCTCACTTTTACTTTGGGTATGACTTTTTTCTGCATTTTAGCCAAAAAGAAGAATGCGCATCACATCCATCCATCCATCCATTTTCTACACTATATATATAAAAAAAATGTTTTAAACAAAATCTTATATTGACGAATGAGTCCGTCTGACTGTATGTGTATAACTAAAATATTTTAATTCTATACCTCAAATTCATGTTGATCGCATGCCTACGACTACCCTAACGAACGACTACTTGTCTTGAGTGTAAATTGTGTTGTACAGCACTGATTTTCAGAAGAACAACCCTGTCCACAAGCTGACACAAGAAGAACTCTTGGCCTTCACATCAGTAAGTACTGTATTTTTCTCAGCATTAAAGGGGAACTGCACTTTTTTGGAATTTTCCCTATCATTCACAATCATTATGTCAGACAAGAACACATTTATTTTCTTTTTTTATGTATTCTGACTAGTAAATAAACGCTAGCAAAAGTCAGCTAACAATGAAGCCAATGGGAGTCACCCTTTTCCGCCTATAAAGTGCTCTAAAAACATCCAAAAGCCTCTATCAAGTATATACAGTATATATATATATTTTTTTTAAACACTTGTTTATGGATTGAAACTCAATACACAAGTGTTCCAGCAATACAATCACATATCAAATGTTCCCTTTTTTAAATCCATCCATCCATCTTCTTCCGCTTATCCGAGGTCGGGTCGCGGGGGCAGCAGCTTAAGCAGGGAAGCCCAGACTTCCCTTTCCCCAGCCACTTCGTCCAGCTCCTCCCGGGGGATCCCGAGGCGTTCCCAGGCTAGCCGGGAGAGATAGTCTTCCCAGCGTGTCCTGGGTCTTCCCCGTGGCCTCCTACCGGTCGGACGTGCCCGAAACACCTTCCTAGGGAGGTGTTCGGGTGGCATCCTGACCAGATGCCCGAACCACCTCATCTGGCTCCTCTCGATGTGGAGGAGCAGCGGCTTTACTTTGAGCTCCCCCCGAATGACAGAGCTTCTCACCCTATCTCTAAGGGAGAGCCCCGCCACTCGGCGGAGGAAACTCATTTCGGCCGCTTGTACCCGTGATCTTGTCCTTTCGGTCATGACCCAAAGCTCATGACCATAGGTGAGGATGGGAACGTAGATCGACCGGTAAATCGAGAGCTTTGCCTTCCGGCTCAGCTCCTTCTTCACCACAACGGATCGATACAGCGTCCGCATTACTGAAGACGCCGCACCGATCCGCCTGTCGATCTCACGATCCACTCTTCCCCCACTCGTGAACAAGACTCCGAGGTACTTGAACTCCTCCACTTGGGGCAAGATCTCCTCCCCAACCCGGAGATGGCACTCCACCCTTTTCCGGGAGAGAACCATGGACTCGGACTTGGAGGTGCTGATTCCCATCCCAGTCGCTTCACACTCGGCTGCGAACCGATCCAGTGAGAGCTGAAGATCTTGGCCGGAGGAAGCCATCAGGACCACATCATCTGCAAATAGCAGAGACCTAATCCTGCAGCCACCAAACCAGATCCCCTCAACGCCCTGACTGCGCCTAGAAATTCTGTCCATAAAGGTTATGAACAGAATCGGTGACAAAGGGCAGCCTTGGCGGAGTCCAACCCTCACTGGAAACGTGTCCGACTTACTGCCGGCAATGCGGACCAAGCTCTGACACTGATTATACAGGGAGCGAACTGCCACAATAAGACAGTCCGTTACCCCATAATCTCTGAGCACTCCCCACAGGACTTCCCGGGGTACACGGTCGAATGCCTTCTCCAAGTCCACAAAGCACATGTAGACTGGTTGGGCAAACTCCCATGCACCCTCAAGGACCCTGCCGAGAGTATAGAGCTGGTCCACAGTTCCACGACCAGGACGAAAACCACACTGTTCCTCCTGAATCCGAGGTTCGACTATCCGGCGTAGCCTCCTCTCCAGTACACCTGAATAGACCTTACCGGGAAGGCTGAGGAGTGTGATCCCACGATAGTTGGAACACACCCTCCGGTTCCCCTTCTTAAAGAGAGGAACCACCACCCCGGTCTGCCAATCCAGAGGTACCGCCCCCGATGTCCACGCGATGTTGCAGAGTCTTGATAACCAAGACAGCCCCACAACATCCAGAGCCTTAAGGAACTCCGAGCGGATCTCATCCACCCCCGGGGCCTTGCCACCGAGGAGCTTTTTAACTACCTCGGCAACCTCAGCCCCAGAAATAGGAGAGCCCAACACAGATTCCCCAGGCCCTGCTTCCTTATAGGAAGACGTGCTGGTAGGATTGAGGAGGTCTTCGAAGTATTCCCTCCACCGATCCACAACATCCGCAGTCGAGGTCAGCAGAGCACCATCCCCACCATACACGGTGTTGACACTGCACTGCTTCCCCTTCCTGAGGCGGCGGATGGTGGTCCAGAATTGCTTCGAAGCCGTCCGGAAGTCTTTTTCCATGGCCTCCCCGAACTCCTCCCATGTCCGAGTTTTTGCCTCCGCGACCGCTGAAGCCGCACACCGCTTGGCCTGTCGGTACCTGTCTGCTGCCTCAGGAGTCCCATGAGCCAAAAGAACCCGATAGGACTCCTTCTTCAGCCTGACGGCATCCCTCACCGCCGGCGTCCACCAACGGGTTCTAGGATTACCGCCACGACAGGCACCAACTACCTTGCGGCCACAGCTCCAATCGGCCGCCTCGACAATAGAGGTACGGAACATTGTCCACTCGGACTCAATGTCCAGCACCTCCCTCGTGACATGTTCAAAGTTCTTCCGGAGGTGGGAATTGAAACTCTCTCTGACAGGAGACTCTGCCAGGCGTTCCCAGCAAACCCTCACAATGCGTTTGGGCCTGCCAGGTCTGTCCGGCATCCTCCCCCACCATCGCAGCCAACTCACCACCAGGTGGTGATCGGTAGAAAGCTCCGCCCCTCTCTTCACCCGAGTGTCCAAAACATGAGGCCGCAAATCCGATGACACAACTACAAAGTCGATCATGGAACTGCGGCCTAGGGTGTCCTGGTGCCAAGTGCACATATGGACACCCTTATGTTTGAACATGGTGTTTGTTATCGACAATCTGTGACGAGCACAAAAGTCCAATAACAGAACACCACTCGGGTTCAGATCCGGGCGGCCATTCTTCCCAATCACACCTCTCCAGGTTTCACTGTCGCTGCCAACATGAGCGTTGAAGTCCCCCAGTAGAACGAGGGAATCACCCGGGGGAGCACTCTCCAGTACTCCCTCGAGTGAATCCAAAAAGGGTGGGTACTCTGAGCTGCTGTTTGGCGCGTAAACGCAAACAACAGTCAGGACCCGTCCCCCCACCCAAAGGCGGAGGGAAGCTACCCTCTCGTCCACCGGGTTGAACTCCAACGTGCAGGCTTTGAGCCGAGGGGCAACAAGAATTGCCACCCCAGCCCGTCGCCTCTCACTGCCGGCAACGCCAGAGTGGAAGAGAGTCCAGCCCCTCTCAAGAGAAGTGGTTCCAGAGCCCTTGCTGTGCGTCGAAGTGAGTCCGACTATATCTAGCCGGAACTCTCCACCTCACGCACTAGCTCAGGCTCCTTCCCCCCCAGCGAAGTGACGTTCCACGTCCCAAGAGCCAGCTTATGTAGCCGAGGATCGGACCGCCAAGCGCCCTGCCCTCGGCTGCCGCCCAGCTCACACTGCACCCGACCTCTTTTTTAAATAAATCAAATATTTTAAGTTATAACATTAAACACCTGTTTATTAGCTTTTAAATACATTTTTATGATAGAGCCTTTTAAACCTGAAATAACACCCATATAGTCATCTTTACACTCATTTCACGCAATATAGTCCCCTTGAGTGTGTCATTTACTGCCCTGTCTGTGTGCCTCTTAATTGTCTTCCGGGGACAAATAACGTTTTTTGAATTGAATTGAATTCTACTGTAAATTACAGTACCACCGGAAGCCCAGAGGATCCGCTAAGCGTCATTGCTATGGCTGTCCCCTGGCCATTACAACATGGGCACTTTGTGGAAATAATTAATCACATCCTTAATTATTGTATAATTCCTATTAGTCAGAACTGGACTTCCATGTGCTAAACTACGTCGTAAGTTCTGTAAAAACTTGGTCAACTTGACCGTCACAGCAAAGATAGTCCCCAACATTGCGCCGTCATCATTGTGTGCCGGTGTTCTGTCGATATTTGCTACCTATCGATGTCTGCTACCCAACGCTACAGCGCATGCACACGCACAGACGCAAATATTTCCAATATTTGCTTCGAACAAAATACTCATCGAAACAGCAGCCTCGTATGCCTTATGTACATGTATGTAGTGATTTTTAAAATATATATCAACAGTGTGCTTCTTTACTTAGCATTGCGCTGACATTAGCAGTGTTGTTATCATAAAGTGACGTGCCAGAGAGTCCTATTGAGTCCTGCCCTTTGTTTCCACTTTGTCATGCGATATCTCCCATGTCATAGGCTCACAAATGTGGAGACGCGTTATTAGTGAAGCTGCAGTCGAAAATGAAGTGACTCTCCCATTAGCGTAAAAGTAAACAATAGCTTAATCGCCGTGACATCAGAAGTCACTGTTAATCTGGAAACCGAAGTCTCGCTTTGTGAATATCCATTGTGATCACTACATCATAATAATAAAAAATAATACAAATACTGTACTGTAATACATATAAAATATAAATTTGACTCAATGTAAGAAAGAATTTAAAACTCAAAAGCCACAATTCAATCTACATTTAAAAAATTGTAGATATAAATGCGTGATGCCTATGGGTCTTGAGAAGGATGTTTTTGGTATCGGTATCAGCTCAAAAAAAAAAAATCCTGCTTCTTACTTTTTTCTTTCTCAAGTGTGAGGCAGACTCTTGTTATGGCAGTGCGTCAAAGGAAAGGAAAGTGAAGTGAAATTAACATGGTAAAATGCTGAGAAAGTGGTTGCATGTTTGGTCCAAGCCGCCCAAACGTTGTGACCATCATGAAGGATAAAGATGGTATCAATGAACATGTGAAAACGTCTGACCCTATGAAATGATAACAGTGATAACTAAGCAGCATAGTGGTCTCATTATTGACACTTCCTTTTGGAGCCTCTCTTGCATCGGACCTTCCAGTGTGCAATGCACAGGGATAAAAGTAAGGAATTGTTCTCTCTTTTTACACCACTCCTTAATTTATTGTTTGCTTTTAACATTATTACTGTAGTGTTTATGTACTTCGTGTGCTCTTTGTATAGTGTAAACAACTTACCAGTAGGTGTTCATTTACTTACATGTTATTTAAAAACTCCACTTACATTGCAACAAAACTTGTACATAGTCTGAGGACCTCCTGTGTTATTATAACCATCTCTGTTACGAGGCGCCTCAAGGCTTCATCAGTTAATCATCGTGGAGGGAAATAGCGTGTCCTATATCATTGAAGGGCAGCGTTGTTTTTTTTAGAGGGATTTGGGCGTTGTCATTCTCTGGTCCTTCAATTTTTATCATTCTTTTTATTTACTGTATTTCACCCAACTTTGTGGAAGTGCAACACAATGGGAGTACAACTCCCATTGTGTTTCACATACCACAACCCCATGCACAAGTATGTACGGTAATAGGAAGGGCTACTATCAAAAACAATGCATTGATAGTGTGTGTGCAAGTACCATTACAATGATTACATTTCTAAATCAGATTAATCACAGGTTTGCTCTGGATTAATTTTGATGACTCATGATTAAATGTAAGTAACTTTAGATCTATGTTAATGGTGTTTCATTTTGCATAAGCAAAGAGTCAAGAAAGAAGAAAATAGAGATGCACTTAACGTGTTTATTAAACACTTTTAACATTATGTTAATGTTTTCAAAAACTGCCGTTTTTTCTAGACAAACAATAACAGTGTAGACCTGTTTCTCTTTTTGTGTTACCGTACTTTGGTGAAACGAAAACTCCTTTCTGCATTATGTACATTATACTTTATGACCCTCAACTGTTCCGACATGTTTTTTTGTACTCAAATCTTCCATGGAGAGAACCAACGTGCTGTTTAGTGTTGTCCATATTGACTTGTTTGCTTATGTCACTGACACTCCCCGATAGGTGTGGGTACATTTCACTTTGGCACCGATACAGTACCAATTTCTGGGACCTGTGATAACAGTCCTCATGGTACCAATTCTTGGTTCTTTTTGAGTGTGTTCATGTTGATAAATATTAATTTGTTAAAAAATAAAATCAACTTTTAATGTGACATTTAACTGTAAGCTGATAATAACAACTGTTGTCCAGTTGTTATAAGGTTTTCTTACACTTTGGAGTATCATTTGCAAGTATGCATAATGTGTTGCCTCAGACTTCAGCGATTTTGAGTTATTTTGCGCTGCAGAGGAGCTAACTGCGTTAACATTTTTAATCAGATTAATAATGATTAGATATATGGATACAGTATAAATAGATAGGAACTTTCTTAATCCATTGGGAAAGTTCCCTCAGGGTAATTCCAATTGTAGCAGCGGGTATGACCAAGTCACTAAACAGGCTACTCTGGTGGCTGATGACAGTGTGCAGACGGTGGCTGGTGTTATCCCGGATTGCCAGCAGTTTGTTCATGGATCTGTTCTCTGTAACTGTCAGAATGTCTTGCTTCATGCCGACCAAAGAGCCGGCCTGCCTAATGAGCTTGTCCATTCTGAAAGTGTCGCTCTTTGATGTGCTGCACAGGAGTTTCCTGCAGATGTTGAATGATCATAGCCTCCTCTGTTTTGACCCTTTCTGTACAGATAGTCTGTGTTGCATGCCAAGTCCAACTTCTCATCCAGCCACTCCCCAAGGTACATGTAGGTGTCTACAACCTCCACCTGAGCACCCTCAATGTTCACTGCTTGGGAGCATGGCCTGGACCTCCCAAAGTCTATAACAAGTTCTTTGGTTTTTGTGGTGTTGAGCTGCTCTTGGTTTGTGTGGCTCCATGTGACAAATTCCTTCACCAGACTTTGGTACTCCTCCTCTTGATCACCCATAATACACCCCACAATGGCTGTGTCATCAGCAAACATCTGGATGTGACTTGATTGAGAGTTGTAGCAGAAGTTTGAGGTGTAAAGCATGAATAGAAGAGGAGCCAGCACAGTGCCGTGTGGCCCCCGTGCTGCTGACTTAAGATGTCCGATGTGATGGCCTTCGTACGTCCATACTGTGGTCTGTCTGTGAGGTAGTTAGAAATCCAAGACAGCAGGAGTGGTTCCACCTGCATGCTAGTCAGTTTGTCCTGTAGCAGAGGGAGTTGGATTGTGTTAAAAGCACCCAAGAAGACTAGAAGCGGAATCCTCACTGTGCCCGGTAGGCAAACTGTAGAGCCACTCCAGAGTTTTGTAGGATGTTTTTTTCAGATTGTGGGTACTCTCCCTAGTTGTAAACTGAGGTTCAACACATGCTGCAGTGGCTCTCCCAGTTGAGCAGTGCAGATTTTCAGTAGCCGTGGGCACACATTATATGGGCCAGCTGCTTTTCTGGGGTGAAGCTTTCTCAATTCTCCTTTGACCTGGTCTGCAGTAATGCATGGGGGAGAAAAGGTCTACTGAGTTGTTTGAGGAGACATGAATGGGGGGTGGAATGAGAGGAGATGGGTCTGTGGTGGTAAGTGGAAGGGGGCTAACATGCTTGTGGGGGAAGGGAGTGTTCCATGGTATTGGTGCATTGGGTGGGGGTAGGAGGGTGGTCAAACCTGTTGGAAAAAGGTGTTAAGCTGGTTTTCCCTCTCCACTGTCCCCCCCTTCTGTGCTTTTCCGAGCTTTGTAGCCTGTGATGGTTTTCATCCCTCATGTTGTTTTCCTCCAGTGTGTTCTCCACCTTCCTCCTGTAGCTCCCCTTTGCCTCCTTCAAGTACAGTTTCATATCACGCTGCGCTGTCTCTGCCCTGAAGGCAGACGTCTTCTTGTTGAGGACAGTTTAGACTTCATGTGTCGCCAATTACTTGTTTTTTGGACAATCCTAGTAGGGGTGACTATGTCTGTGCAGAATGTGTGCTCAGTAGTACACTCCAGTTTGTGGTGTTGAAGCAGTCTCTGAGTGCATTCTCCACTTAAGCAGACCATCTTTGAAAGAAGCGTGTTGTCAAAGGCTGCCTCTGCACCGGTGGAAGGGGTGGGGTGTACTGTGGCTGCAGGTAAACCAGGTTTGGATCTGACCCCGTCGGGGTTTGACCCTCTATGCATCCCTTAAATTAGCATACAGGAGGTCAATTGATTGATTGAATGATTGAAACTTTTATTAGTAGATTGCACAGTTCAGTACATATTCCGTACAATTGACCACTAAATGGTAACACCCGAATAAGTTTTTCAACTTGTTTAAGTCGGGGTCCACGTATTGTCCACAATTGTCCTGTTTCTTCGTGTGGGACAGTTCACAAAGTGGTAAAAAGTAGCCAGAGTAGAGTTCAGATAGACATGGTTACAGTCACCTGAAATTACAAAAAAAGCCTCAGGGTGTTGTGTCTGCAGTCGAGCTAGGACTATGTAGATCTTCTCACAGGCAGTGACTGTGTCGGCTCTCAGAGGAATGTAAACACAGACAGCGATCACGTGACTGAACTCCCTTGGTACAGTAGATCGTATGACTGAAGGCTAACAGCCACCAACTCCAAGTCCCAGAAGCATAAAACCACCTTCACAGTGACATATTCTGAGTTACACCAGCGATTGTTCACATATATTATGAGTCCCCCACCCTTGCTCTTCCCGCAGGCTTTTTTGTCTCTGTCAGCTCTCACTGCGATGAAACCCAACAGCTTCACGTTAGCGTCTGGGATGCAGGGGGTTAGCCACGTCTCTGTGAAAATAAAC
The DNA here is from genome assembly GCF_033978685.3 of Nerophis lumbriciformis. Classification (NCBI taxonomy): domain Eukaryota; kingdom Metazoa; phylum Chordata; class Actinopteri; order Syngnathiformes; family Syngnathidae; genus Nerophis; species Nerophis lumbriciformis. The sequence goes on along the minus strand of NC_084549.2, from coordinate 53,607,518 downwards.
TGGCTACTTTGTGCTTCTTTTTTGCTGGTGTTTTTGTTTTTTGCATTGTGCCTAGGGCCAATGACAAACGAATCAGTCACTTTGGGCACCCTTGCTGTATAAGCTAACTGTTAATGACCACTTTAGTCTTAGTACTGTAGTATATATGTTCATCCTACGGTCACATATGGGATGCGAGTCAGCTTACGTCCGCACCGGAAGTAGTAAAATCAGCTGTTCACCTGGCAGGTTTTTCCTGTGTGATAAAAGAAGGGGTAAACAGGGAAGTCCTTTTTTAGCTTCTGCCTTGTTTTAGCATATATTACTGCCTTTGCACATGTCAATGTTTACTTTTGTATATATATGAACACACAATCCGTACTTTGGAGCAATGTTCGCAGACTCAATTATTGGCTTGTTAGCTTCCTGTTACAGTGGGCTCCGTGACCAACAAATGGGCCGCTCACCTTGACGAAACATTACAGTTTGTGGAAGACATGGCAGAACTTCCAGCACTGCATTGCTGGGGAACTGTAGCTGGTTGCTGCCCAGAAAGTGTGGGCGCCTTTCTCATGACGCGTCCCCAAGGAAGAGTTGTTTGATGTTGCATGCTAGAAAATGTCCGATGCGTTGCAAGTTTGCAACATTCAGCCCTAATGCATTGTTGCAACTCGATGATTTTTGTGCAGGTCATGAAATGCACGTTTTTGAGACGATCAGGTGAAGTGCGGCTTTCAGGGAGTGCGGCTGTGATGTCGAGAGCGACGGATGCAAGGATGAAGAGAGAGAAGCGAGACGTGCAGGCGTGATCAGGGGTTAAAATGCTTGCCTGTTAGTTGGTCTGTTTGTCACTCTCTGGGTGGGAGTGTCACTAATATATTAATACATTTTTTTTTTCTAATATTTTTGCGATCGACCTGTAGGATCCCAAAGATCGGCTGGTCGTTCGCGATTGATGGGTTGGCGACCCCTCCTTTACATGTTTTTTTTATTCTACATAAAACATCGCAGGACTGCAAGTAACACAGATATTATAAAACCGGTACAAAAACATAACTTACTGCTGCTCTAATGTAGCTTGCTTCTGAATTGTTGTTATTGGGTAATACCTGAATGGGCGGCTGGATATTGTCATTCGTACAAATGTTTTCATCAGTAAAATGATCAGTGTTTTTCATGCAGAACATATCATGTAAGCACAATTTTCTTGCACAGCTCCAGTTTGCAATCATTTCTTCTTAGGAGACACCTCCATTTTCCTTTCAGCCTCCTGAACATCATTTCCACAACAGATCGTGCAGAGCTGAGTAGATAGTTTTAGGCCGTTTGCCGTTGGCTCAGTGTTCCTGTGTCCAAGAAGGGCTTCATCAGCCAACTTTGCAGGGGGTATGCTGGGTCTCTAATCAAGTAATACCCCACATCACAGCCCGAGATGGTGACTTTATTTTGCCCAAGCAACTGTCCATCACTTATCAGATCACACATGATTGACTGTTGCAGCACTCTGGAATCATGGACACTCTCGTGAAATCCAACACAAACATCCCAGAATTGTCCTTTTCCATTTTACAACCCCCTGCAAAATGATAGAATGCCAACTTTTCCAGTTGTAATAGTCCCGGGCACACTCTATTTAGGCGTTATTATGGGAATATGACTTCCATCATTGGCACCCACACACTGCAGTGCTCTCCAACGGTTCGGAAAATAAGTGGCCACCTCTTGTAATTTGCGAGCTTCGGGGGTTGCCAGGTGAAGAGGAAGCAGATTACTGATTGCTATATTGCAGAAGTCCTGCAAGCAATTGAACACAGTGCTGCTACTCCAAACAGAGGGCGTATAGTCCTGTATTCTCCTCCATTAGAAACCTTAAAAAGAGCAATGGCCACTCTTCTTTCCATAGGGATACATGCACGAAAATGTGTGTCAGTTCTCGACAATCCATGTCTTACAACGTTACAGATGTACTGATATGACTCCCAGGATACACGGAAGTGCTGCTGGAACTGCACACGAATGAAATCTGGAAAAATGGCATCCCACCAGTACTTTGAGCTCAGATTAGCCCACGCAATAGGTAATTGCACCTAAACACACAAAAATAATTAACGTGTTTCGTTAACTCTAGCTGTAGGTTTGCAATATTGTACCGATCTAAATTTAGCAAAAAGAAACCCGTACACACACCATTTTCCTCTTCTGTGATTCCTCATATTGCCGAAGAAGATTGTGGTATCCATAGACTTTCACACACTGGTTGCAAACAGAGCAAAATATTATATTCACAACCAACAACAGGAATATCTGCATGTATGTATCCATCGTCGTCTCATCGCTTGTTGTGGAAAAATATCCTGCAGTTTGCGCGCAAGATTCCTGTTATTTCCCGCTTGGAGGCACAACCATTGTGACCTAGTGACACGGCTCCCGACAACAATGGAAAACGAAAGTGCTGAGGAACCAACACCGGTTACAACACTGAACTTACTCTACTCTTGCAGCAAAGTTCGCTGCAGTGGAAAAGAGGTATATGTGCTTCACTCTGCTGCTTGATTACCGGTATATGTCACAAGCTGCTTTTGTCCTAACAAGCCATTGAGGACATGGTTGTAAAAATGGTACCTCTCCACATGTACAGATGGTTTGTTGAATTGCTCTCACTGGACTTGTATTATTCCATTTTTTCATTGTCATTGTAAAGTGCATCGATATTCTCGTGGCTTACATAAAACGTGTGAGCCTCTTTAAGAGATCACTTTGTGTGATCACAAACATTTAAAATGTGTCCAAATTCTCACAGTCTTGCTGTATAGCTTTGGGTTGATAGACAACCATTGAGCTAGCATTTTAGCTACAAAGTTTGCCTCCGGCATGCGGCACCCTTATTTCAAGGATTTTATCAGCGAATTGGGCTTTGTTCCGCAACAAGACTTAAATTGTGATGAGATTGAATAAGATGACTTAGCGGACCTTTATTACAGCAAAGGAGAAGGTGCTACCGGGACAAAAGCCGATGAAGGATCGCCTCACACTGCTAGTTTGTGCTATTGCTAGCGGCAACTGCTCATTTATCACTCCGAAGTGTTCAACAATGTCACACACATTCCCAGACAGACGGTAAAATAATTTTCCTTTTTTTGTTTTTATTTTGAGAGTGCACCAATGAGACTTGTGTGTTTACGTGTTCAATGTGGACATTTAAGCTTGCTGTAATGTTGTGTTGTTTGGATAAAACATTGCTTGTTGAGCTTTTATTCCCTTGCTATGTAGGGATGCTATATTTATATACAGTATACATAATATATACATTATATTGTCTTCAAAGTTTGCAGTTTTTTACTAAAATAGGGACTTTTGTTGAGGCTAGAACCAATTGTTCATGTTTACATTAATTCTTGTTGGAACTGCTTCACTATACGAACTTTTCGGTTAGTGAACCATGTTGTAGATCCAAATAAGTTTGTAGATCGAGCTTCCACTGTAATAGGTTATAAATAGCATAGGGTCATATGAATAGATGTTAAAAAATAATGTAAAAAATATAACAGATTGTGATCCTGTAGTGCAAATAATATGTAAAACAATGACTGCCAAACAAACCAAATAAAAGTCGTGTTCAGCACAGTTGGGACACGTGCAAGACAATTTGGAATTTGACCAATATTTTGGCGGAAAAGGTTCGTCAAAGGCATGGGTGAGCAGTCAGTTTTCCCACGGGAAAAAGATTGTTCCAAAGTAGGAGGTAGATCACCGTCCTGTAACGGATACTCTTTCACTTTCCAAGTCCAGTTTAACTTTAGATTGAGAGACGGTTGGAGTGAGAGCAGCTGCAGCAGCCATGAAGTCGTCAGGTCAGTGTGAGTTCAACCTAGGGTGATGAGACGCTCCTGATGTCTTCTTGTAATCGTATTTGCCACTCAAGCATTTGGGACACAAGTCTACTTCCATGATTGAAAACTAAACACATTCTGATAAATGTTGGAAGACCAGATTGATTCTTTATTTCCACAGACCTTAGAGACAGAACGTTAGTCTGGAGACATGGTGACAGGGTAATGTGATATCTCATTTGGCTTATTCAATGACTTGAGTCTCCTGAGTCTGTCAAGCTGATAAGAGTCATTGGAAAAATAATCTGTCAGGGCAGGAAATTAAAATTAAAAAAGCAGGTCACTGGAAGTTAACTGATCCAGCTGGATTATTGTTGCCTATGACACGGCACAACATATATTTGATCAAATTAATATTTTTGTTTAATTTTGTTGTTACACTTCCTTGTGACATTTCCACCCCAGGCTATCTGGTTGGCTGGTGTGACTTTAAAACACACTTAGAATGAAGAGCTAGCTCCAATAGGTTCATTTGTCTTCTTGCATATACTGTAGGTTTAGTTTCTTATCTCCAGACAACTTTTTAGCTACATTAAAGGTTTCATGAGGGTTACCTTTTAAGTAAAAGACAGCAGGTGCGTGTCGAAACGTCTCAAGGGAAAACATAGAGTTGACCCCAAAATAAGAAATTAAACATATAGTAATGAAGTGGCAATTTTAGCTGATTTAACAAATATTATTTTTGAACAATTCTTATTTTTTTGTAAGTCTGTACAAAAAAAGGTGCTGTTTGCAAATTGCTCAAAGATAAATGTTTCAAACTAAAAAAAAAAGTACGGTTTCCTTGCTTTTGTATGAATTATGTCAAATGTTTGATGAAACAACAGTCATTAAGTAGCCTTGTCAGTTGGAATGCAAATTTTGCTGCAAAACATGCAATCATTATCGTATATTATATCTGTTGTAGAGAGTTAATACAGTAGTACCTCGGCTTACGAGTTTAATTGGTTCTGTGACAGAGCTCGTAACTTAAGATACTAGCTCAGGACCTTAAGTCAACGTTCCACATTGAAATTAATCAAAAATATATTTAATCAATGCAGAGCCCCCTAAAACAACACCATTTTAACATGTAACATACCTTATAAAAAGTAAAAGCTACATTTTACAGTAGTTTTATGAAGTAATGTAATGTGTCTATGGATGTTCTCATTCATCAGGTCATTGTAATCTCAGGGCTTTTAAGCGATCGCATCTAGATTGTTTGGATTGTTTTAGAAGACGTTTCGCCTCTCATCCAAGTAGGTTTCATCGGTTAGTTTGGGTCAGATCTATTCTGTCGACGCTGGGAAAATAAGTACAGTGGTACCTCGGCTTACGAGTTTAATTGATTCTGTGGCGGAGCTCGTAACTGAAATTGAACTCATGATCCCTGCTCGAATGAGAGGCGAAACCTCTCCAAAGACAAACCAACGCTTGCTTGTCAATTTTTATTGATAACAGGTTAGCAATAAAAACAAGCAAAACAACAAAGTGCATCAAGCTTCCTCAAAAAGGAAATATATTTTGCGATTATGATGTGTTAAAAAAGATCACAGAGGTATGTTGGCAAAGTTTAGCTTGTGGACTTGGACTGGATAGCAGTAGTGAGACGATCAAACATGAATAAACGCCATTACCTGGTACATGTTGGTGTGTTCACTGCATTTTTAGACTGGTAAGTTTGAATCAAAGCATGTTTTATTCAGTTACACGCGTAGCATTCAGTAGGCTGTTAGGTAGCTGCGGGCGACAAGCAAGCTCCAGTATTTTGGGGAAAAAAGCATGTTGTCTGTTTACTTTTAGTCTTGAATAAGCACAAAAATGAATGAGTATTATTTTGGGAAAAGTAGCACTGCCATCAAAATATTTAAAAAGTAATAACAGGTTTATTTTTTCGGGTAAACCTGCTTATGAAATTAATGTCCCCTGTGGATCAATAAAGTTTGTCTAAATCTAAATTTGTCTAAGCTGGGCCCCCTCACTCCATCTCGAACACATGAGAGATTAAAGACGTAAATTCTGCGCAATTTGAATGGAGGACAATGGACCTTAACAGACTTTGCATTCTGAAATTCTTCACCAGTATAAGAACCGACTCCGTTGACAAAAGATATACAAGTTTGGCTTCAACATTGGCGGCAGCATACTCTAATCTTTTATCCCATTGGACGTGCTTATAGAATAGAATATGATAGAAAGTACTTTATTGATCTCTGGGGGAAATTCAGCACCCCAGTTCGCTCACAATAAACAATAAACACTTAGGTATTCACATATCAAGGAGAGTAAAAAAATAAAGATATGGAATAGCGTACACTCGAATAAAGATATGGAATAGCGTACACTCGAAATGGGATAATTTCCACCAATTTAACTTTTTTTTTCGAGGTAGCGAGCCTTTAGAATAGGGTACAATTTGTCCCGATGTGGTCCCTTGATTTTTGTATTCTGTAAGATCCATTTAAATCCAGTTTTTTGCTGTCTCTCACATTGCCGCGGGTACAGTACAACCATGTAAATAAAACCTACGTCCCGCAAAAACGACTACCCGGCACCCACAATGCATTGTGAAATCACGTGCCCTTTCGAGCCCGATTATCAACAAATTAATTCGTCTGTGACAAATTTTAGTATTGAATATTGTTGACAATGTCAAGGAATAGTTGCACTCCTACTTTATAGCGGTCCTCTGCTCGTTACTGCTCGACAAGTCATGCAACAATAAATGTTTATTTTTAAAAGGATACATTTGCAAAATTAAAAGGGGATCAATTATTTATTTCCCCGCTGTATATTGCAAAACAGTTGTCTTACTGTTTACTATTCATGAACTCATTAGCCACATCATATTTTGTCATTTAATTCTACATTAAAAATAAATTGATGACTGATTTGTAAACTTAATTAAAAACACGAAAAAAAAGCTGTTCTAAAATATACTACATTTCACAGACAAAACAGACTATGTAGTAAAGAAAAAAAAAGAAGAGTATTTGATCTGTTGACTATATTTCTGTTGTTTTCCAGTAATAGTGAGTGGGCAAGATACAGTTTGTGTATTGTATTGTGTGATAGGAACACTGCTGGTTCTGTGGGCAGGCATCTTCCCAGTCTACATGTAGATCCAGGAATCTGCAGGCTGGTTAGATGGTTGTCACATGTCTGGCTGTCTTCGTCTACTTTGGATCATGTGTGTCATGTCTTTTTTTCTTCACAAGAGCTGCAGTTACTTGGAACACAGTTGTGTGCGTGACATCTACCTATCCATCTGTTGTGTTCAGCCCACAAAAGTGCTAATACTGTATCCTTCAGATCATAAGGCGTATTTAAACGCAAAAGGTGCCCCGGATTATAAGGCGCATTAAAGAGATTTTTGATTTTTACATTTAAAACACTTACTTGTGGTCTACATACAGAGGAGATCCTGGCTAGGTTTACGCTCTGGGCGAACCATATCTCATCCTCCCCTTACCGGCCCCAAACCCTGCCACCAACACAACAATATATTATATTATATTTGTACTATTTTATTATATAATCTTAAATACATAGGTAACAAGAATAGAGAAAAAAAACAATATAAATAAATTATATATGATGAGGTGGCGACTTGTCCAGGGTGTACACCGCCTTCCGCCTGAATGCAGCTGAGATAGGCTCCAGCACCCCCGCAACCCCAAAAGGGACAAGCGGTAGAAAATGGATGGAGTGATGGATATATAACTGAAATACAGTATATAAACACCAATGTAAATTGCACAAATCTTTAATCACAGGATCTAATTTGCTTGAAAAATCTCTGAAGAAAGCTAACAACAAAACTACTCTGTGGAAAAAGATTCCTCCTGTAAACATAACATATTTTACATACAAGTTTTGTTTTGCATCATCCAAATAATCCTGATATCATTTTATAACACACCAGTTTTGCACACCAGAAACAGCAGATAATTAACATAATATGAATTTAGTACTCAGACCTTACTACCGTAGCAGATTTTTAACCCGTGTTTTTCACCCTGTTTACTACTGACATTACCAACAGGTGTGAAGTGCAATCTAAAACTCGACTTTTCTTGCCTTCTTTGATGCAAAGTCAATAATGACATCATCGTATGAAATCTGTTGAGCAATTGTATCATTGATGCAGTCTGATTATGGCAAGTCTAGAGAGACGCTCCTGTGACGTTTTAATAGAGTCACGTGAGTCACATAGATGACTGCAGACTTTTTTGTCATTCTTCACATAACCCAATTAATTACATGTAGGTATAGGTCTATTTTGATTTTAGGAATGGAATACAATCTACATGTATTTGGTAGAAATTTGTCTTGTGTGGCCCCACTGGTTGGGATCTGATTATACCCCGCCCCCTCCCCCTCGCCAATTTGCCTCCTCCAGTGTAGTCAATTTGGTGACTGTCGCTAGATCTAGTGACTTTTCAATCCTCTTGGCGACTTTTTTTTGTAATCAGCTACTAGCAACAAATCTGGCAACTTTTACCGGTGTTATTGGAGACTTTTTTGTGTTTTTGAGACTCTGAGGTGAAAGCACATAGCAGGGTGCCACCGTGGACCCCACCCTTGTGCCAAAGCACTCACAGGCAGTCAGCTGGTGCTGCTGCTGCAGAGCAGATGCCCTCACAGGGCGGGAATTGCAGCGGTTCGCACATTTGCACTCTGGACTTTTATGGTGGGTTCAATTTGTACTGGGAACCTTATATTAAAAGGGTTACTAATGGAAATGAGTGGCGGTAGTCTATAAAACTGGTGAGTTTTGTTTTGATCTTTTTTTTTTGTACGTGCGTGCGCCCTCACATTGATTGCGCTCTGAGCGGTTACCCACATTGCCCATAGCAAAAATCAGCCCTGTCTACATAACATGTAATGGTGCTTTTTTTGGTCAAAATTTTGCATGGATTGTTTTACAGGCCGTTTTCAGATACGCCACCGGGTGGTCTTACTTACACTTCGACAGCGTCTTCTCTATGCAATCTTTTGTTGAAGTTTTTAGCGCTTCCATAGCGAGGCTACTGACACATATAAGTTAGAACTGTATGCCATTTTGTATTAGAAATGACAAGAGCGCAGGATGAATGCCCCACAACAAGAGGATAGAGAACAATAAGGAGCTTGTAGACAACGGCGCGGACTGCAATGGCTGCTGTGCGCAAATTTTCGGGACTTATGCAGATCCCAAATACGCAACAGCAGGTACCATCCGAATAGGTAAGAAAAGTTGGTTTTGCATAATAGAGCGAAACAAAACGCCACATGATATCTCCTAATAGGTTCTATTTTGAAGTCCTTATACAGAAACCATAATAATACCCGTATGTTGAAGCACAGTACGTCTGAGTACGGTAGCCGTAATGGTCCGACAATCCATAAAGCGGTGAGGTTTCGTAGCTTACCTAAGTCGTACTAAAACATTTTGAAAGATTTTTGAGCGCTGTGTTTAATGTTCGATATTCTCAATTAAATATCAAAGTTTTAGCCTTGCTTGCTTACCGGTACCTGCTAGCGTCATTTATTGAACAGACGTCAATCTTCAGTCCATCTCTTATGCGGGACTGCCATCTACTGGTCACACTTATCATTACACCATGTACCACAACCACAATTCATACATATCTAAGGTGCACTGTTGATTTTGGAAAAAATTAAAGGATTTTACGTGTATAGTCTGAAAAATACGATACATCAAAACAGCCACCCTGGGACATTGCAGCAATTATAACCCACCAGACATCAATAGGGAAACTCCGCACTTAAAAAGCTGAACTGAAGAAGACTTTTTAAATGGAAGGTGAAACATCTTCCAACCAACAACAAGAGTCAAGATGCTTCCATTTAACCTTTGCTAACTACATGAAGTACATCTAAATACAGTTCTAAATCAATCAAATATCAGCATGAAATCAAACAGTTAGTGTCAGCAATTAAGTTAACATAATCAGGTTACACACATAAAGACAATCAGGCTGTTTTTTTCCTGATGTTTCCCCTACCTGATTATCTTACATCCTAAAAGATTGTCTTACAAGACTGTCTTTTCAGACTATGTTCACACTGCAGGTCATTGCAATGTCTTTGCCCATATGTGTCATGTATCAGATTTCGATACAACTTAGTTTTTTTCAAGTCCGACCCTGGCTTCTTTTGTATGTGAATACAAATCTGATATGTATTCAATGCAACTGCAGTCTGAACAATTGGGGTGCGTACATCCGCCACAGAAATGAAAAGCTGGAAACTTGTTATAGTGGAGAGTAACCAACTATGAACTAAAGGAATACAGTGTTCCCTCGATTATAGCAGAGGTTCTATTCCGGAAAGAGTAAAAAAATGAGACCACTACTTTGCCAAGTTATCAATTATCACTATAAATTTCATAGGCGCGGATTCTTTCACATGTTCAAAGATACCATTGTTATTATTTATGATGGTTGTGGCATTTGAGTGGCTTGGACCTAGCATGCAACCAATTTTTATCTCTACACTTTCTCAACATTTTACCAGGTCAAATTTTACTTTATTTTCTTTGACGCACTGCAATTTTAAGATTCGGCCTCATGCTTGAAGGGAAAATCCTGAAGTAAAAAGAACAGCAATGGCATTTTCCTTTCTCAGTCTTACAACATAGAAGTATGTATTCTTCCACCATGTGCCTTTAGCTAATTCTCGTTTTCTTTTTGTACTTGATTAATATTTACTAATTGTTGAAGGAGGTCTTGAATGTGTTGATGGTTGAATGATTTGAATTGGAAGAAAAAATGTGGGCGATGAAGGTGGGTGAAAAAAAGGGTGGAATAATAATTAGAATACTATACTGTATGCTTTTCAGCATTCACACAATTTACAGGAGTGCGTAAGCACAAAACGTAACAATAGAACCGCACGTATCACAAGCAAAAATCTTGTCGTGCTTTTTATTGTCTAGGCATGATTTGTTTGTGGATTAGTGCTTGTATTTGAAACGTTTGTATCCCTGTCTATTTTCAGTGTTTACTGTCTCAGCCTAAGTTCTGGGCTGTGGAGATGACAGCAGTATGCCTCAGGACCAAACTGGAAAAAGGGAGTTCCCGATGTGTTGAAAGAGCCATGATGCAAATGCAGGTAAATATAGTATAAGTAGTGGTTGTAGTATAGACAACACATTGTTATTTGCGCTGTCATGATAGCTTATTTGTGTGAAATTGATGGTGAAAATGTGGCTTCTTCTTGCTAGACACTACACTCTTATCGCATCAAATGCTTTTGAGTAAAACTGATGAAGTATGATAAAACTATTTATATACCTACTTGTACAGGTAATAGTGGTGTTTTCTAAAACAAACTGAACAGTCCAGTTGGGTTCGATTGAATGACCTTGATGAATGAGAACATCCTTAGACACGTAAAAGTAGAGGGTTGTTTTTTCAGGTGTGTATTTAGACTTCTGATCAGAGGTGTACATATACTCATGCAACCTTGTGCTTGGATGTCTTCTTCATTTCGGGTTTAGTGATTCATTGGAACTGGTCTTCTTCCAGGATGGAATAATAATACAACATACATCTTCAGGGATTTTGAAAAACATGAATTTTGCATTGATTTTTAGATTTGGTCAACTCAGAATTATTCATACAGGCTCAACTATATACATACAGTCATCTAAATCCTATAATATAAGTCATTTGTTTGACAGCACTCATTGGATCCACACATACTCAGAACTTGGGGTGTCCCGATCCAACTACCGTATTTCACTTCAGATATAATACTGATATTGGAGCCTTAAATATTAACCAATTTTGATACAGATACGATCTCTGCAGGAGTCATACATCATTTTAATATTTTGGAGCTGATTATTGACAGGTCATTTTTTGTTATGGAAACATTTTGGTTTTTGTATGATTCAGTTCTAGACCGACATTTTGGAAAAGATTAAGGATGAAAACCGAAATTCAATAACCCTGTATAATCATACATTTATTTATACATTTATAGTATCTGTTTGCCTTCCTGGTCTCATGATTATATCTACAGTCTGAATGCTATGATAGTCTAGCGCATGGGTGTCAAACTCTGGCCCGCGGGCCAAAATTGGCCCGCCGTGTAATTTCACTTGGCCCTTGAGGCGATATCAAATTAACACTATAGCTGGCCCGCCGATTCTATACAGCGGCGGTGCCGCGGTAACACCGCATTGACCGCTAATTCTCATACTCCCAAATTTCAGTGCCCCTCCCGAAAATCGTCACGTCCGCTTTTCATCCAGTCCCATGAGTGCTGGCCCAATCACATAATATGTGCGGCTTCTGCACGCACACACAAGTGAATGCAATGCATACTTGATCAACAGCGATACAGGTTACACTGAGGGGGGCCATATAAACAACTTTAACACTGTTAGAAATATGCGCCACACTGTGAATCCACACCAAACAATAATGACAAACACATTTCGGGAGAACATCCGCACCGTAACACAACATAAACACAACAGAACAAATGCCCAGAACCCTTTGGAGGACTAACTCTTCCGGGACGCTACAAAGTGTGTGTGGGGGGGAGAGGGGGGCGGGATTTGGTGGTAGCGGGGGGTGTATTTTGTAGCGTCCCGGAAGAGTTAGTGCTGCAAAGGGTTCTGGGTATTTGTTCTGTTGTGTTTATGTTGTGTTACGGTGCGGATGTTCTTCCGAAATGTGTTTGTCATTCTTGTTTGGTGTGGATTCACAGTGTGGCGTATATTTCTAACAGTGTTAAAGTTGTTTATACGGCCACTCTCAGTGTAACCTGTATCGCTCTTGATCGAGTATGCGTTGCATTCACGTGTGTGTGCGTACAGAGGCCGCACATGTCTTGTGACTGGGCCGGCACGTTGTTAGAATGGATGAAAAGCAGACGTGACGACAGCTCGTAGAGGACGTTAAAGGCAGTGCCTTTAAGGCACGCTCCCCAAGACTGTGGTCCGGGTGGAATACGAGATATAATGACTGATGAACACCTTCGTTCGATAATGAAGGTTGCCTCAGCTCAAAGCCTGAGCCCCGACATTAATGAACTAGCATCCAAGAAAAGATGCCAGGTATCTGGCTTGGGCACATCAGATTAGATCAGTGTGTTGCAAACTGAGCAATTTAAAGTCCTGAATGGTTGGTTTATTCATTGTTATTTTATTTTTAAATTTATTAGCCTGTGGAAAAAGTAAATGTTGATATTTACCTCAGAAGGCTGCAAATAGAAAAGAGGCATTAAATTTTTATTTAAATTGTATTTGATATGCCATTGATATTTTTAAATTATTATTATTATTATTTGAAACTCGATTTTGCATGTCACTATAAAGTTATGTAAGCCTCGCTTGTTCAATATTCGATGCAAAACTTGTTTGGGTCCCTATTAAAAGGTTAATTTGTTCAACTTTGGCCCGCGGCTTTGTTCAGTTTTAAATTTTGGCCCACTCTGTATTTGAGTTTGACACCCCTCGTCTAGCGCACTGCTTACTCGTCCTCTGCAAACAGCAAATCCATGCCGCACACAAAATAGAATCCCACCAAAATGTTAAAAAAAAAAAAAAAAAACATTTATTCTGTACGATTTTGCAATACAACTCTGTAACAGGTGACAAAAAGCGGCCAAAACAGATAAAATGATGTCAATGTTTGTCAACACTGTTACACTACTGTAACGTCTGGGAAGACGCTTTAGTCAGGACAGGAGGTCCATCCAGCACTTTATTGAGCAAAATTGTTTGTTGGCTTTAACCACACACAAAAACCATTAGCAAAAAAACGACTCTCTAGCAAAACGTCTCTATGGATATTAGTCATGAAATGCTGTTACTCGATTCGAGAAATGCTAATAAAAATATATATATTTTACAGACAAAGTTACAGGAATGTACACTTTATCCCATGGTTGTCCTGCAGCACACATCTAATTGTGCATCATATAATTGTTCTAATGCAGACCCGCATACGGCCCATTAAGATTGGAATCTCCGCTTTTGATTTATAGACGTGTTATCACGGTAATCTTCGTCACAGCAGCTTCAAGCAAATGAGGCACCAAGCAGTGCGGGTGGGGTTTGTTTCCAGAGCAACCAGCCTGGTGTCGAGGACAAATGCGTAAACAGATTTTTACAACAAAGTTTGCAGAAAAGTGATATTATAGCAGATTGAAGGTGCTTTTTTACCGTTTGTGTTCATATTTTGCCGTGTTTGTTGCGTTTTGGTTTTGTGTTTAATCAAATTCACCACAAAATGCATTCTAGATCTCAGTATTGCTGTTAAAGGGGGGTACTCAAATTCTAAAGACTCATTCCTGTATTATCAGCAACTAGCAGGAAAAATAATCGACAACAATGAGAAAGACAAAGAAAGGGGGAAATATGTGTTTCTCATCCCCACAATATTTTTGTTTTTCAGGCAGTTGCAGACCATTTTGAAGACACAAACTGTCCTTTTACTGAGCGTCTAAAGGTCTTTTACTGCTGCCATGCTCCAACCAAATGGGTTATTCAGGTAATGATATTGTTTATCAGCAACAACTGATGAATATTTGACTTGATCTCTGTCAGAATGTAGTTTGATTGTACCTTTAGTAAGAATTGTCCACATCAAGAATTTTAAATAAATATTAAACTTCAGCAGGATGTATTGGAACCTGTTTCTCATGTCAACATAAGCGGTTGTCACTTTTTCAACGTGCGACAGTTAGTTGACAAGGTTTTCCTTCATATGTGCATATTTTTATTCAGATTATTGTTTTTTTATATGGGGTTTTAATAGGGATGTGCCATTTAATCATCTGATTTCCGTGAAAAAGTAAGTGATCGGCAAATGTCGATTAATGCCTTCCATTGACGATACAAAAAACGATCGCCTCCAGTGTTAATTTTGACAGCAGTTTTGAATTTAATTTTAGTCATAATCTTTTTACCAAAATATATTTTAGTTTTAGTGATATTTTAGATATCTAAATTGATTTAGTTGTGGTTTAGTTTTAGGTGACTACATTCCTCAACATTTAAGTTGACTAAAATTAGAGTATATCTAGTCGACTAAAATGTTAAGTTATTATTTGAAGTTGTCTTGAAACACCTTTTATTAAGGTTATTGCAGAGTATCTCAAAAACTGAATTCACAACAAGACCTGCACTACATGAATATATCAATAAGTAAAATTCACACTAACCTTACTGTGTGTTATCTTAGCTGAAATACATTTTTTTTTTCAAATGATGAATAATACATGACTAAATGGTCATATAAAGAAACAAACTACTGTAGTTGTATTCTATATTGTGTATAACTACACTCGCGTTACAGAATTGGCGTCTTTGCCGCTGTCCCGTTTAAATACAGCAACCAGGGTTATAAATCTAAAAGGTATATATATCTCACATACCTGTCTGCATAACAAAAAAATCTGAGTTGTTTTTGAACGCACTATAAAAACACTGTCTCTTTTCCTCTGAGGAAAGATCGATCATCATATTTCCGTTCTAAGACAGCACAGCTTGTAGGATCAATGTGCACATTTAACAGGCTTAGTTGCTCAGAATGTAATGTGTTTATAATTTTAGATTGGGGTATGTTGTTTCTTAGTGGGGAAATACGTTAATGTTTTCATGTTAGCATTTAATCTAGATATCTGGCACCAGTCAGTCCGTTAGTTTATCAAAGTGCAGTTATCAATCTAGATTTTTCGATCATTTTAATCTCAATGGGTAATACTAACCGTCGGGAGATTTGCTGCGGTCATCATTAACATAATTTATCGTTACATCCCAATACAGTCTTGTTTTGCCATTTTTTTGCTCTACAAAGACAGTAGTTCTGATTGGACCCCTTCATGATTTATCCCCCACCCCTTTCCCACATGCCACTCTGATTGGATAGATTCCTAACTTGTTCCACCCGCCGAAAGACAAAATTAAATATGATTGGACTTCGCCTCTGTCAACATTTCCGTCTCGTTTTTGTCATTGTTTTCGTCAACGTGCATTTGTTTTGATTTGTTATTGTCCAATTTAAGTCTTGGAAAAATTGGTTGTTGACTATAACTAAGACAAAAAATTTCAGTCATCAAAATTAACACTAATCCTCTCTGGCTAATACTTTTATTTGATTTTGGTCCTCAGCTGACAGAGGCGGCTAGCCATTAATTTTCTATGTTCATACACAATGACTTTCCATTCGCTGAATTATTCCGATTTTTTCATATAGTTCGACTCAAAAGAAGCATCCTACAACCCATGAAAACACCTTAATCTGATTGTGTTTGCTTTTTGAAAAACTGGACTAACACACCTGGATTATGCAATTGAAAACCAGATCTCTTGAGTGGGTGTGTGCCGCCTCCGGGGACCCTTTGTGTCGCACATGCGCCAGTCTCGCGCGGGATACAACCCGGAAGCGGATCACGTTCAATAAAAACATAGGCAACACTTAAAATAAAGATGAGACTGTTTATTTGCTTCACAAATGAAAAGAACTGAACAGTTTGAAGTGCATCCATTGGAGAAAAAAAGAGAAACAGAGATTTATTCAAAAAAAAAGTATGTAATGGAAAAAGCTGGCTTCATTCGGACTCCCGAACAAAAACGAGTGTGATAAAAGAGAAGCAGGTATTTTAGGCCTAAAAAAGAAAGTGTACACAAACCTCTTCACGCTGCATTTTTTAAACTCCAAACTGATTATCAATACCTCTGTATTCTGCTTGTACAAAACAATAGCAACCCTCATTTAAAGCGGGAATGAACAGTCTTTTCCTTTGGATTCAAACTCCTTCCAGCAATCCACAGAGCTTATCGGATGAACCTTGAGACATTCGAAAGCTTTCTTTTCATTCTCTGTGCGGAAATTCCTTCAAAAAAACTCAGTCTCTCCCACCAGTCTTTGCTTCAGACCCGCATTCAATCCAGTTATTCCGAGGCTGCCTTGTTAGTATTGTTACGTTTGTAGTGCAATTCAGGATACTTTTTTGATGGTGTCTGTTATTTACCATCAGCATAGCCATTAGAGACTTAATATTTGTAATCTGTGCCAATATTAGAGCGAACATCAGGTATAACAAAAAATGGGCTGTTGACTTGTAAGGAGCCACAAAGATACCTTGTTCTGGTGTGACATCATAGGTAAACCAGAAAAGCAATACACAAGTACAGAAATAAGAACCCACCAGTGTACAGGGAGGCACACGAGAGAGTGTGCATGGACGCTGGGACTTCACATAAATGTGTGAAAATACAAAAACCGAACTATTTAAGAAATCACACCAATTTAGGGCATGGAGCCATTCCCCTAAATTATTAATTAAGGAGATTAAACGTGTTACACACCAAGTAAGAACAAGCAGAAGCAGACAAGAAGGCATGCTAATTGCTAAGATAGCCGCTAAGATAGTTTGACACAACAGAGTAAATAAATGCTTAGTAAACTTTAAGCAGTGTAGATGGAAGCGGGTTACAGCAGAAAGTAAGCAGTTATTAACAGAAAAATTAACCTAGCAGATTAATGAGAGTTAGAGAGAGGATAATAGAACGATGTGTTTTGCTGTGTAGCAGTCAGGTTTACACGTGAGAAGAGGGCGGATCGATCCATAATCAGAACTCATCATAAATACATAAAAAAGTTTTTAACAGTTACTACATGTAATCGGTATTGGCTGAGCTCACTCATGGATGATCAGTATCGAAATCGGCAACAAAATACCTTGATTGAACATCCTATGTTTTACATTCTTAGACTATACTTGGTTACAGTTTGACGACTTAAGCGGGACTCACGGGTTCCGCTGTATGTGCTTAAGAGCTTTTTGCAGGTGATGCAAATCAGCAATTGAGAAAAAAATGGGTCTAAAAAGATAACATGCGATGTACTTGGCAGAGGTATATAATTAATGCACCTACCAGAGACAGTTGAAGGTGAGGTCAGATTGCAATGGACGCAGTGAATAATAGTATTATTGTACTTTTTCTCAATTTGGCCCACGACTATTAAACTGTTTGAAAATGATGTATTTTGTGACACCATTGTGACAAATGTAAAATATAATAGCATCTGTTGCGCTCTAAAGTGTCTTAGTGTTACAAAGTCACTGCAGCCAGCCAAAGATATGTGAATAAAATATGCTGTAATAGAATAATTTACACGTGTCTGAGATATTGGAGGAGGAGGGCCTGGGAGAAGGACAGCTCATTTTGTCAAGGAAGCTTCCCCCAGGCGGCATATAATAACAGATAACAGCAATATTGCTGAAATTGAGGAGTCCATATTGCAGCCTGGGGACAGTAAAGTGGGTTGAGGCGCTTGATTGCAGCTGAAGTTATGATGCAGTATTTTTATCATGCTGGAGAATCATATCCTGCATGGAAGGCATTTTTATTGCTGGGTGTAGCTTTCTGGATGGATGCTTAGTTTTTGTGCAAAACCATTTCATGTTTACAATCCCGAGTAAGTCACTTTTATGTACATACTGCTTGTTTTGCTCATGTTAGGCCAAATAGGACATATTATGCAGTTTATTTTCTATATTAAATTATTTATTTCATTTATTGTTTTTTACACTGTAATCTTACTCTGGTTAGAAACGTTTAATTGTGCTACCAGCCTCAAGTAATCCCTAGTGAAACTTACCGTAAAAGCCCCATCCACAACCTTTTTGGGAAAAAATTATTAGCCGCACCGCACTATAAGCCGCAGGTATATACGTTGTGAAATGAGTTATATACACAGAAAGATTTTGCAAATGCTTTCCAAACAGTGTCTGTAAAACAACTGATCGAACAAAACCAACAAAATGGACCCACAAGCTGCAGAGGTTAGCTCTCCAATCAGCTAAACAGATGCAATAACTCCACAGTGACGTTTTGGTGAATTTATTGAGGAATTTGTGAAACTGAAACAATACAAACAGAATGCCGTTGTAAGGTAATATTGCTAACACGGATACGTAAACGTGTTAGCATATCAGCTAATGCTAACAACTCTAGCTTCATACATTACAATAGCACGGACAAATATGCACTATTTTAGACTGGTAGTAGTCGATCCACAGCGATCGTTCTGCCACACAGTACCTCAATGCTAACTAGGGGAAATTAGACTTCGACAACTGTCGTTGGCTTTGACAGTTAGGATTGCTCGTTTGCATCAAAACAGTTGTTTTCTCACTACGATAGGGCAAAACCATCCTTGCACAGGCACACCCTCCTAGTTTTGGAGTTTAAACATTTGGGGTTTTGGCATCAGCCGCTCGACTAGATCTGAGTCTGTGAGCACGAACTGATGAAGCCTACTCGCATGAGAGGTGAAACGTCTTCCAAGACAAACCAAACAGTCCAGTTGCGATCGATTGAATGCCCTGAGATGCATGAAAACACTCATACAGACATAACACAGCCCCAGTGATAAATGAAGAATCGATAGGAGTAGAAATGCTATGGACGAATGACAGAACAAACTTCTACCTCCGGTTCAAAGCTTAAAATAGCAGGAATTCATTCACCCAGCAGCACCTGCACTGAGCGAACTCGTCCAAAAGATCGCGCCAATGCACAAAAAATAACACAACTGAAGTGTCTTTGCATGTGTTTAATTAAAAAATTGTTTCTTTTTGGCTGTCAGCGAAGAAAAATCCATAAACTAGCGCAGGAAAAAGCGTAGGAAAAAACGTAGCGGCTTATAGTCCAGAATTTACGGTATATACTGTTTTAATATTAGCTAAAGTACATCAAATTAAATATTTGGCCACATTCTTAACTTCTCAGTACATTTAATAGCCTCTTCATCTTCTACTGTTATTTCACACCTGGCAAAAGATATCCAAAATACATAAGGTTGCCCTTTGTCATTGATTTTGTAAATTTTTTTTACTGAAAACATTTCTAGGTGCAGCTAAGGTATTAAAGGCTGTCCCGATCTGATATTGATATCGGATATTGATCCGATATCAGCAAAAAAACAAGTATGAGATTATATCTGTTTGCATGTCAACTCTGTGGTATAATCTCCGACTGAGTCCTGCAGCAAGCTTACTTGTACAAAGCTGGACAGCCAGTTAACATCTAAATGTCCTCCAATAAACACACAAGGTTGGTCGGTACAATTAAGCATATGAACAAAAACCAAACTCCGAAGGCTGTGTTTCCATTACCCCTATAAATGTGCAAAACCTAAATATTGCAGTAAGAATTTGGTAATGGAAACACCCACATTTCGAAAAACCTCTCAAACATCGCTGAAACATTTTTACGCTCTCATCATTTTTATGATGTTTCCATATTGAAGTGTGTCAAAAAAAGCAGGATAGAAACTTTCTTCGCATTTTACAGGGTACCTAAACACAGAAACCGCGCGGCGCTGATGCAGGAAAACTAGGGCAGAGAGGTTGTCTTAATCATGCTTCCGATGGGTCGGCCAGAGGGAGCGAGGCGGCATCGGGCCGTCTTGCAGGTCCCTTCCCGGCAATAGAGGCCGACGCGCAATCCCGCAGACACCCACATGCCCGAACAATGTCGAGGGGGCTCTTGAATCCACAATTCGTCTGTGAATTTTTCGTTCACAATTCTCTCCAAAAAATCCCTTATTCGTAGCCGCTGCCATACGTAAGGACGTTGCCTTTGAGCAATCACCCGTTGCCTTGGTCTTCTATTGACAATCACGGCAACAGCAGTGGCTGCTATTGTGATCACAGCTCCAAAACCATGAAATCACAAACCGTTCATCTTCCTCAAAGTGGAGTCTCGCTGGACAAGATTTTACGAGAATTATGGCTCCTGAAGCAAAACACCCTTGCGTGAAAACACCTACAAGTCACAAATGTACTTTTTTTGTCAAAATGTTTGAAATATCGCTTTTATTTTGCGAAAAACTGCAATGGAAACGCAGTTCCTGCCTCACCTGGTGTAAATGTCACTGCACGTCACTGGTATCCCGTAAAAAACATGTCCGTATCAAATGACCTACTGTGTCATGAGATTAACATCATGAATTACTGTGGCTACTATGTGTCAACAAAAACAATTCCACACTTCAGCCTAAAGAGAGCATAAATCCATTCCAGACAGTTAATAATAAATAGTTGAGTGTTTTTCATACCTACCATTGGATTGTTTTCCTGTCAAACAACCTGGCAAGGTTGTTGCTTCAAGATTGCCCTCGAGGACAGTGCAGCTAAGACGAAACAAACTCCTTCCCTGTCCACACCGTGAACCATGGATACATATGCACACATACCCCAACCCCATACCCCAAGTCACCACATAACTTCATAGGTGGGACGGACGGCTGGAGCAGCGGCAGAAGGGCAGTAGTTTAGCCCCCGGAGGCCCCTCCCCTCCTGTTGCAAGTCTCATGGTTTCTGTGTCGTAACATGTACATGTATACCGTATTTTTCGGAGTATAAGTCGCTCCGGAGTATAAGTCGCACCAGCCGAAAATGCATAATAAAGAAGGGAAAAAACATATATAAGTCGCACGGAGTATAAGTCGCATTTTTTGGGGAAATTTATTTGATAAAACCCAACACCAAGAATAGACATTTGAAAAGCAATTTAAAATAAATAAAGAATAGTGAACAACAGGCTGAATAAGTGTACGTTATATGACGCATAAATAACCAACTGAGAACGTGCCTGGTATGTTAACGTAACATATTATGGTAAGAGTCATTCAAATAACTATAACATATAGAACATGCTATACGTTTACCAAACAATCTGTCACTCCTAATCGCTAAATCCCATAAAATCTTATATGTCTAGTCTATTACGTGAATGAGCTAAATAATATTATTTGATATTTTACGGTAATGTGTTAATAATTTCACACATAAGTCGCTCCTGAGTATAAGTCGCACCCCCGGCCAAACTATGAAAAAAACTGCGACTTATAGTCCGAAAAATACGGTACTTATCGTGGCTATCAGGGTTTTTTTTCTGCGCCCAACCCGAGCTCCCCCCGCCCCTAACGTCCACTTTTTCCCACGTAAGTGACGACCCATCAGCATGCCTGTTCTGTCTTCCTATACATTGTATGTCTGGTCTTGAACAGATTTTTGCTGAAAAATTGACATTTTGTTGTACTTGTGCAATGACAATAAAGGCTCAATTCGAATTCTCCCACCTTCCCCTCCCCTCGTCTACTTGACCCTGCCCCTTGGCTCTAGCATCTAGTGCCATGGCGAAGTATTGCAAATACTCCCCTATGCATACGGACATTGTTCGAGGCTCGCTACGTCATCAGTTCTCGCCGTTTGCCAGCAGATACGACAAATGTTTATTTACTTTCAAGATGCCGTCACACACGATGTTCGGCTTTGCTTGTGCTGGTTTTATTTATTTTTGCCTGTTTTTATTAAGAAGAAAGTTTAAAAGACAACGTTTTTGGCAATATATGCAAGTGCTAGTGTAACAGCTTGCAGTATATAAAATATATTTCATTGTGTATTTGTGCTTAAAGCCAATATTTACATGCAGTAGCAAAGGTTTGAAATCTGACTAAACCACCAGTATCATTATTATGAAAATTATTAATTACATTTGTACACTTCTATTGGTTTCTGGTCTGCCATCTTTTTCCTCGCACTGGATAGTGTAGGGAGGTCTGTCAGCTCACTTCACTTTGAGAAAGTTTCTTTGGCTTTCCCCCCCTCCCTGACGTATAATTTGAGCACCTCTTGATTGACGTGAATGCGCAAAACCAATGAGGGAGGGCAAAAACAAGGGCGGAGAAGGTATATTCAAATTCAGCCAATGTTTCCTCCTTCCTACTTCTCTGTTTGACTAATTTCACTTGATTAAACATTTCTTAACATCACAATACAAAATAACAAAATGATTATTCTTACTGATATTGTGTTATCCATTGGTACAGGTCAATGGTCAAGGCTCCAATATCGGTATCGTATCGGAAGTGAAAAAGTTAAATTGGGACACCACTAGTGTCTAGTTAAGGGGGCTTAAGATATTATCTTTGTTCTTTGCGAATGATTTAGTCCCGATGGCCACATCAAGTTGTGATGTAACTGGGGTGGTTTGCTGCTTAGTGTTAAGTATCTGGAAGGAGACTCGGCACCTCCAAATCTGAGGCTGTGGTTCTCAGCCAGAAAAGGGTGGATTGGACTTCTTTTGGTTGGGAGGTAGGTCTTTCCCCACATAGAGGAGTTCACGAGAGAGGGAAGATTAAATGTCAGATCGACAGGGGAATCGGCACAGCCCCTGCAGAAATGTAGTCTCTGTACCGTATCGTCGTAGGGAAGACGGAGCTGATCGTAAGGCAAAGATGTCAATTTGTCGGTCCATTTACCTTTGCCATTCTTGCCATCACTAATGGTCACGAGCTTTAAATGGTGACCAAAAGAGCATAATCCTATAGTACAAGCGGAAAATATGAGTTTCGTCTGAAGGACGGCTGGACTCACACTAAGAGACTGACAGAAGCTCACTTGTTGTAGCGCTGCTCTCTCACTTTGAGAGGAGCCAGTTGAGGTGGCTCAGGCATCTAGTCAGGATACCTCCTGGACACATGCCCAGCCGTGATGAGGCCCAGGGGTAGACCTCGGACACGCTGAAGGAATTATGTGTCGCAGCTGGCCTGGGCCCTGCCCCTGGTGGAGTTGAAAGAGACCAGGAAGCCTTCAGACTTAAGACTGCTACCCCTGCGACCCATACTCGTATAAGCGGAAGAAAATGGATGAATAGATGAAAAAAATGTTATGTATTAGTGTAATGGTCGAACACGAGGGATACATTGCAATTGTCCCATCTCTTTTTTCATAGTTCATACAGAATATGTAAATGTGGATGTATGCCGAATTGGATGCATGGGGCGGTGTGGCTCGGTTGGCAGAGTGGCCGTGCCAGGAACTTGAGGGTTCCAGCTCCGAGTCCAGCTTCTGCCGTTGTATCTCATCCTAGACACGTCACCCATCTTGCTCCCAGGGGCACCTACATTGGTGTATGAATGTGCAGGACTCCCATCAAAAATAGATTCTTAATCTCAATGGGACTTTCCTGGGTAAATGAAGGACAATGTGAAAATGTTTTCTTGCTTTCTCTGCAGAAACAATTAGCTGCATTGCTGATAGATCTCGGCTGCACCAGTTCAGCGCTGCTCATTTATGAAAAGCTGCAGCTATGGGAAGACGTCATCGTTTGCTGGGAGAGACTTGGCCAGCATGGGAAGGTACACAAACACACACACTGTGAGGTCATCAAAGTGCGGTTATCAATCACGATGTTCTGATCATTTTCATTTTAAACGGTAATGCTAACCGCATTGAGTTTTACTGTGGTTTATTATTGATAACAGTAATTATTACATCCCTAGTCTAAAATCATGGTGTAATCATGTGTTTCTGCAAACATTATATTGGTGATATCCTGACTAACAGATATAGCCAGTTAGCCACACCCTCAGCCAGCAGCGCTAAGCAGAAAAATGGCAGTTGCAATATTTGCCAATTTTTGGTGTTTTTAGTTAGGTTAGACATTTTGTTATCCAATGTAAAAGAGCAGTAAATGAATTCATATTACAATTTATTCGAAGCTTTTGAATTTCCTTCATGTCTCTGTACTTTTTATGATGTGAAATGGTCCTAAATTGCATTCATTATAGTCCTCAAAAAAATATTCAATCGGCAGCTCTTCATGAGACCAACGTATCCTCCTGTCTTTTACAGGCTGAAGAGCTAGTTCGTCAGGAGCTGGCAAAGAAGGAGACGCCCAGTCTGTACTGCCTACTTGGGGACATCTTAAGAGATCATCAGTATTATGACAAAGCTTGGGATCTGTCAGGCCATCGCAGTGCCAGAGCCATGCGCTCCAAAGCCCTGCTGCATCTCCGTCAGAAAGAGTTTCAGCAGTGTGTCGACTGCTTCGAAAAGGCACTCAAAATCAACGCCCTACAGGTACAAGTCTCATGTATTCATTTTTGTTTAGTGTTGCTGTCACGCTTCTATGTATTTGCTTGTACACTAAAATTAACCATGAATCCAAAAACAGTAATTATACTAATTGTGTTTGTGTCATGGAATAGCTTGGTGTGTGGTTTTCTCTTGGTTGTGCCTACCTTGCCTTGCAAAGTTACGAGGGAGCAGCTCGGGCTTTCCAAAGATGCGTGGGACTGGAGCCAGATGTAAGTACCAACACACCTGCAAGAAAACTGACAACACCATCAAGGTCTCACCTGAACCTCACGTCTTCACTTACGATAAAAGTATTCCTCTTTGAACAACAACGAAAACTTTATCAATATTTTTTGGTTTCATCCTGGAACTCTACCAAGTGTGAGTTGTTGATTACTATAATAGACTGTACGTATCATATGGACCACTTTTCGTATGATTTAATCTGTGACAAAAATGTTTCACATATATTTTGCCCCATTTTTTTTATACTTTGTGAGTTATCATACAGCCCAACATTGTGCATAACCAGAGGTGGGTAGTAACGCGCTACATTTACTCTGTTACATCTACTTGAGTAACTTTTGGGATAAATTGTACTTCTAAGAGTAGTTTTAATGCAACATACTTTTACTTTCACTTGAGTATATTTATAGAGAAGAAACGCTACTTTTACTCCGCTACTTTTATCTACATTCAGCTCGCTACTCGCTACTAATTTTTATCGATCTGTTAATGCACGCTTTGTTTGTTTTGGTCTGTCAGACAGACCTTCAAAGTGCCTGCGTTTCAACAAATACAGTCACTGGTGACGTTCACTCCGTTCCACCAATCAGATGCAGTCACTGGTGACGTTGGACCAATCAAACAGAGCCAGGGGTCACATGACCTGACTTAAACAAGTTGAAAAACTTATTGGGGTGTTACCATTTAGTGGTCAATTGTACGGAATATGTACTGTACTGTGCAATCTACTAATACAAGTTCCAATCAATCAATCAAAAGTGTGAAGGAAAAAAGACCATTTTTTATTTCAACCGTACACCCCGTCAAAAGCCTAAAGACTGACTGCACAGTTCCTGTCTTCACAATAAAAGTGCCGCTCCATCGCGCCTGCGCTTTCAAAATAAGAGTCTCCGAAAGCCTGCGCAAACAAGCTAGCAAGCTACGGAGTTTGCCGCCAATGTATTTCTTGTAAAGTGTATAAAAACGAATATGGAAGCTGGACATATAAGATGCCAAACACCAACCACTTTCATGTGGTATTAGACAGAAAGGAGGAACTTTTTTTCTCCTCCATTTGAAAACGTGGACGTTTGTCATCACTACTGTCTGATTCCAATCAATGCAAGTCATCAGAATCAGGTAATACACCAACTTATATTCTTGTCTTCATGAAAGAAAGGAATCTATATGTGTTAAACATGCATGTATATTCATTAAAACACTATTAACATGTAAACAAAAACGGCAAAAAAAATAAATATAAATTATATACTGTATATATCAATGTATGTATGTATATATATATATATATATATATATATATATATATATATATATATATGTGTGTGTGTATATATATATATATGTATATATGTGTGTGTGTGTGTATATATATATATATATATATATATATGTATATATATATATATATATATATATGATATGTGTGTGTATGTTACTCATCAGTTACTCAGTACTTGAGTAGTTTTTTTACAACATACTTTTTACTTTTACTCAAGTAAATATTTGGGTGACTACTCCTTACTTTTACTTGAGTAATAAATCTCTAAAGTAACAGTACTCTTACTTGAGTACAATTTCTGGCTACTCTACCCACCTCTGTGCATAACAAACTCGTCTGTTCTCCTGCGTATCATTCCACAGAACAGGGTCTCCAAACAAGTAATCCCACGTGTTGGTGACTTAGTCCCTCTACTTTTTTTTGAGTACAAATGCAAAATAAGACATCTGACTTTGGTTCTCTCAGTCGTCATATTTCATATTGACAGAACAAGGAGTGCAGGATAAATATTGGACAGATAATTATCAGGCTGCTATGAGGAATTATGACGTCATAACAATAAATCCTAAAACAAACAATAGCTCAGATATCGAATTAAAAAAGAAAACGCTCCAACGAGGCAAGATTACCCATATTGTGCAAGGTGGGTTATTGTGAGCAAATCAAGCACTCCTTTTCTCATAAGTGTTGTCGATTGTGTGGGCCTTCTTCACTGTTGTCAGAGTAAGACATTTTTCTCGCTATTTGCACCAAATGTTCTGCAAACATTGCGCCAGGATGTAAAAAAAATCATCAAACACATCAAACTTTATCGGCTACCTTAAACATCAGCATCGCTATGACTAGAGATAGG
Organism: Nerophis lumbriciformis; assembly: GCF_033978685.3. Classification (NCBI taxonomy): domain Eukaryota; kingdom Metazoa; phylum Chordata; class Actinopteri; order Syngnathiformes; family Syngnathidae; genus Nerophis; species Nerophis lumbriciformis. Next base: position 53,580,382 of record NC_084549.2, on the reverse strand, counting down.
AAGAATAACCAGTTTTCATGCGAATGCGAGATATGGATGCATATGTAGAGCAGCTTCAAATTGCTGCTATTTAGGGGGAAAAATCAAGGTCCATCAGATCTTACTCATATCTTTTCAAGCATTTGAACAAAAAATACAGCTATAATTTCATTTTACTGTCCCTGCAGGATTTCACAATGTTGTGATCACACCATTTCACGTAGATTCAACCATTCCCACAAATTATGCATCGCAACATTGTCCAAAGCCCGCAACTTCCTGCACATTTTGGCCAATCAGCATCAATTTCACCAGTGGAACGTGTGTCTCTGTTTAAAGATACCTTCTTTGTCCTTGTTGATGGTTGCAACGTCAAACATGCAGCCAATGTTGCTTTCTACACTTTCTCAACATTTTACCATGCATAATTTCCCCGTCCTTTTCTTTGACACACATGCATTCAGAAGAGTTTAGCTCACTCTTGAAAGGAAAACATTCACTATAAAGAACAAAAGTACGGTAGTGGTGTCCTTTCACAGTGCAGTGTTGTTCTACAATGCATTCATTTTCTTTTAGTTCAGTATTAATAATTCATGGGATTAATGTAATTATAAAACAAGGACTGCCTGTAGTTTTATTGAGCATTAAAATTATTTGTTTCTGTTTCTGCTTTGTGAAAAAATCATTTTTTTTTTATCCATTTCAAAATTGTATTCTATTCCTAGAATGCAGAAGCCTGGAACAACCTCTCTACGGCGTACATTCGCCTAAGAAACAAGTAAGTGGCACCAAGTTTGACTTTATTAGCACGGATCACTATGACGGAAACATTCCACCAGATTGAGTATCTGCTGTGTCATTTTTTTCCAGAAACAAAGCCTTCCTCACCCTCCAGGAAGCCATCAAGTGTAACTACGAACACTGGCAGATTTGGGAGAACTTCATTGTTGTCAGTATTGATATCGGTGCCTTCTCTGAAGCCATCAAGGCTTACCATCGTTTAATGGATCTAAGGGACAGCTACAAGGACATCCAGGTAAAAACAAACATTTTTAAGAAACGTACTGTAGTGATCGAATCACTAACCCTAACAATCTGCTGATTGTTTAGACTGTGGAAATTTTTTTGCTTGATACATGGACACAAAAATGCCTTAAACCTTTCTTTAGTCTAGAATATAAGACCTTTTTAATCTTGCATGATGTACAAAATGAGGTCTCAGGTACTGAAAATGTAAGTCCAGCACATGCAGATAATTAGGTTGCAGGGAATTAGAGGCCATGTTGCCCCTCACTTAAAAGTGAGCGGCAAGATGAAGTGGTAAAAAATATACCCCTGAAAATAGAGATGCCACTCTCTTCTTGCTATTTCATCACGTCAAGCTGTTTGGTGGCTGAGACAGAGGCAGGAAACATACTGCACTACTATGTACTACCTACCATCACAGGTATCACACAGATAATAAACTATAAAAACAAAGGTCACAGTATTTAGAAGCTACAACATGTGAATGAGTTGCATCATGACAAGTGATTTTAAAATGAAAAAAACATTTCAAACATGGATAATGTACATTTTAAAAGTGGATTAGCTGTATAATCATTCATGAAATGTAGTAAAATGTAATGAAGTTAGTTTTCTGCTGGTGTCATGACATCTCATAACATTTACACTAGTTGTACACTAGTTCGCTTGTATGACTAGTGATTTTAAAACAAAAACAACCGTTACAACATGACAATATTTCCGTGTAGTTGTAAAGGATTGAATAACTGATAAAACACAAGTGTCATTATTATGAAAATCAATAATCCTTATAATGATTTACTCTTACATGCTTTTTGCTCAGCCTTCTTCTCATAACAATTGGTCAGGACTACCGTATAAGTCGCACCGGCCGAAAATGCATAATAAAGAAGGAAAAAAACATACATAAGTCGCACTGGAGTATAAGTCGCATTTTTTGGGGAAATGTATTTGATAAAACCCAACACCAAGAATAGACATTTGAAAGGCAATTTAAAATAAATAAAGAATAGTAAACAACAGGCTGAATAAGTGTACATTATATGAGGCATAAATAACCAACTGAGAACGTGCCTGGTATGTTAACGTAACATATTATGGTAAGAGTCATTCAAATAACTATAACATATAGAACATGCTATACGTTTACCAAACAAAACAATCTGTCACTCCTAATCGCTAAATCCCATGAAATCTTATACGTCTAGTCTCTTACGTGAATGAGCTAAATAATATTATTTGATATTTTACGGTAATGTGTTAATAATTTCACACATAAGTCGCTCCTGAGTATAAGTCGCACCCCCGGCCAAACTATGAAAAAAACTGCGACTTATAGTCCGAAAAATACGGTAGTGCTGTGCAATATGGACCAAATATGTATCCTGATAAAGGTCTTTTTTTTTTTTTTTTATCCAGATAACGATATATAGTATTTTTTTCTTCAAACTATATATAAAGTAAAAAAAAAAGTGTTTAGTTTTGATATTGTATTGAGCTCATACTCCAACAGGCTTCTCCAGTTTTGCTCCGACAGCGTACATACAGGAACTCCTTCATTCAGCACTCCATCCAGCTGTACAATCACTCTCTGTACGGTCATAGGTAAAACTGGTTTATTACTATCATAGATGTGTTCAAGTCATTCACAACATCTAGTATGGGGAGCTTGAGCTTCAAAGTTAAACAGCTTTAATGTTCTTATTGCTGTATTTTCTGTACATACAATTTGATATGTTGTTTTCATCAGCACTTTTCCTGTCATTGCTTTTAAATTGACAAAGGTTCAATAGTTATTTTGTAACATCTTGATGAGCAGTACAGTTATAGTATAAATAAATATTTCCGTAAGAAGTAGTCATTTTTATGGGGGAACTGCACTTTCTTTGGGAACTGCACTTTCTTTGGGAATTTTCACAATTATTATGAAAGACATGACGACAGATGTTTTTTTTTATGCATGTAATGCTGGGAGGTCCTCTATTCCGCCCATAAAATCCTATAGATAACCTTACAAAAACCGCCAACAATACTCCATTTACATTTCGTGACTTGAATATTAATCAGAATCAGAAATTCTATATTAATTCCCGGGGGGGAATTTGGGTGTTACCGTTGCTCCTTATGTATACAGCATAAGGAATAAAGAAGAGATTATTAAAAAGCAATATAATAAGATGAGCAATACAATAAACATACTACCAAGTATGACTACTCTGATATGTGCAAGGTGGACAAGATTAACATGGTGAGTAAGCCAGATTGGCAGTGTAAAGCAGGTATTTTACATTTATAAATATAAAAGTGTAAAAATATAGTGGAAATATAACCAAGTATTAGTGATAATGTAATAAACACTAACGCAGACAAACTATTTATAGCGGCACCGTTATCACAAGCGTGTGTGCCTATGTTTACATCATAGAGAAATAAGCTGCTTCCTTGCTTGTGGAAGTTTCTTGATCATAAATCATGCATCTCACCTCGATAGAAGAAGGATGAGGACGTATTCCGACAAGTTGGTACACTTTGACAGCCAATTTAGACCTGTTAATGGCGAGAACAACACGAAAAGATGCTTCGTTCCACTCCTAAATGATAAATAGGTTATACTTGTATAGCGCTTTTCTACCTTCAAGGTACTCAAAGCGCTTTGACAGTATTTCCACATTCACCCATTCACACACATTCACACACTGATGGCGGGAGCTGCCATGCAAGGCGCTAACCAGCAGCCATCAGGAGCAAGGGTGAAGTGTCTTGCCCAAGGACACAACGGACGTGACTAGGATGGTAGAAGGTGGGGATTGAACCCCAGCAACGGCCACTCTACCAACTTCGCCACGCCGTCCCTCCTCTTTTCTTTGCAAAGATTATGAGTCATACTTCATCTAAATGGGAATATAACAAGATTCTAGCAATCAGCATTCTAATGACGGCAGACATTGTACAGTGAGTGATGTTTTATTATGTTTGTTGTCTCTCATAAAGTCTGCAGTGAGTATTAATCAGTGATGTTGGGGGAAAAAAAGCGAATGACGGGATGCATTTTTTAAATTAATGCGCCGCGTATGCCTAAAATGATCAAAATACGCAAATATTAAATGTTATTATAAATGTGCCCGTTACTACATTACGTATAGACTTTGATCACGTATATAAAACTCTAATGGAGGTGTTTGGATGTTTTTTTAAGGGCTTTATAGGCAGAATAGGGCGCAGGCTCTTTTGCAGGGGTGTCAAACGTACGGCTGAGTTTGCTAAGTATAAAAATGAGCCGAAATTTTTGAATGATAGAAACTGCTGTTCTAAATCTGTCCACTGGATGTCGCAAGAGCAATTATTTGTCTATTTGTAGATGATGCTACATATGTAAAAAAAAATAAAAAAATCTGATTTTGATATTTTTTTATTTTGACAGATTGAAAATTAACACCAATGCGTTGACTGATGAACATTATCACATAAGTTATTCAGAAAGTATAAATAACGACAAATAAAGATAGAATACTATTAAACACAGCATGTAAGTGTAAAAAACAACAACATTATGATTTGTACAGAATGTGCTTGTTCTATTTTTAATCAAAAAAAGCAATCTGAAGTTGTCTTTATTTTTAAGTTATCGTGCCGTGATTTTACCAGTCCTGGCCCACTTGGGAGTAGATTTTTCTCCATGTGGCCCCAGATCTAAAATACATTTGAGACCCCTGTTCTATTGTAAGCAGACTTTTGATCGCATTTATTTAATATTTCAAATGCATTAAAAAAAAAAAAAGAAACACATGTTCTTGTCTTACGTAATGATTGTGAATGATATGAAACATTTTGAAAAAGTCCAGTTCTCCTTTAAGCTTATTTTAATGGCTGAATTAGAGCCAATAAATATTTTTATGCTTCATAATCCGATTAGTAGACTAATTGTTAAAATAGTCTATGACTGTTTGCCTATCAAAATAGTCGTTAGTTGCTGTCCTAGTGCAGATAGTCTAGGACAGGACCACCCTCCTTATATGCAGGTCACACAAATGGGGTCTTGTAAGGCAACCATGCTGACTTCCATCCCCAGTCTGGGTTATGTCAGGAAGTTTAGCAAATGACGTGTTCTTGTGTACCTGCTTCAGATTATTCAGATCCTGGTGCGTGCTGTTGTTGAGAAGCTGACGGACAATCAAGGCGAGCAGGCAGCGTCTTTGCAGCCCAAACTACGAGAACTTTTGGGACGTGTCAGCTCTCGCCACAGCAGCGACCCTGAAATATGGCGGCAGTATGCAGTATTGTACGGTGGTGGTCACAGCGCTTTACCAGAGGACAATGACAAGGTTTGTGGCAGCATTAATATTGTGGTTTTATAAGTTTGGCCCGTTTTCTTAACTCATTCTTGCTGTTTTAGGCACAACAGTTCTTGTCCAAAGCTTTTCGCTGTGAAATACAAGCTGCTGGATGGGAGAAAGAAACATGCCTTTTTAAAAACGTCATCAGAAGAGCCATCAATATGGGGGAAGGTGCGTACAATGTCCAAACATAGTACTACTGCACTACACAGTACTATCATATGACTCACTACTATAGTACAACTAATAGTACTACTACACAACACAGTATTACTGACTAACAGTACTACTACGCAACATAGTACTACTAATTCAGTACTACTGTACAACCCAGTACTAAATTACAATGCAGTACCACTATACTACAAAGTACTAATATACTACACAATACTATTGTACAACACAGTTCTATTGTATAACATAATACTATTGTACTACACAGTACTAATTTACAACACCTATACTTCACTTAGTATCCTTCACAGTATCTTACACAATACTACTTTACAACACAGTACTATTGTAGAGCACAGTATTACTATATTACACAGTACGATTGTGCAACAGTGCTATTGTATAACACAGCACTACTGTCCTACACATTACTAGTTTACAATGCAGTACTACTATACAACACACACTACTATACAACACATTACTACTATACAACACAATACTATTGTACAACACAGCACTATTGTACAACACATCACTATACTACACAATGCTATTGTACAACACAGTACTAATTTACAACACAGTACTACTATACTACAAAGCACTATTATACTTCACAATACTGTACTATTATATAACACAGCACTAGTGTACTCCACAGTACTAATTTACAAGGCAGTACTACTATACTACGTATTACTATAATAAATAATACTATTGTAAAACACAGTACTACTTTACTACATAGTACTAATTTACTACGCTGTACTACTCTATAACACAGTACTACTGTACAACACAGTACTACTATGCAACACAGTACTATTGAAACACACAGTACTATTGTACAACACATTACTACTATATCAAATCAAATCAAATCAACTTTATTTATAAAGCACACTACACAATACTATTGTACAACACAGTACAGCAACTTGAGGGTTCCAGGTTCGATTGCCGCTTTCGCCATCCTAGTCACTGCCGTTGCGTCACTGCCGTTGCGTCCTTGGGCAACACTTTACCCACCTGCTCCCAGTGCCACCCAAACTGGTTTAAATGTAACTGAGATATTGGGTTTTACTATGTAAAGCGATTTGAGTCACTAGAGAAAAGCGCTATATAAATATTAGGGATGTCCGATAATGGCTTTTTGCCGATATCCGATATTCCGATATTGTCCAACTCTTTAATTACCGATATCAACCGATATATACAGTCGTGGAATTAACACATTATTATGCCTAATTTGGACAACCAGGTATGGTGAAGATAAGGTACTTTTAAAAAAAAATTCATAAAAAAAGATAAATAAATTAAAAACATTTTCTTGAATAAAAAAGAAAGTAAAACAATATAAAAACAGTTACATAGAAAGTAATTAAGTAATTAATGAAAATTAGTAAAATGAACTGTTAAAGGTTAGTACAATTAGTGGATCAGCAGCACGCACAATCATGTGTGCTTACGGACTGTATCCCTTGCAGACTGTATTGACATATATTGATATATAATGTAGGAACCAGAATGTTAATAACAGAAAGAAACAACCCTTTTGTGTGAATGAGTGGGGTAGGGAGTTTTTTTTGGGTTGGTGCAACAATTGTTAGTGTATCTTGTGTTTTTTTTGTTGATTTATTAAAAATAAAAAACGATACCGATAATAAAAAAAAACGATACCGATAATTTCCGATATTACATTTTAACGCATTTATCGGCCGGCCGATATTATCGGACATCTCTAATAAATATAATTCACTTCACTTCACTACTATACAATACTAATTTACAACACAATACTACTATAACTGTGACGATCTGTCACTTCATTTCTGTTTGTTTCCTTGTTTTTGTATTTACTTCTCATCAATGCTCTTATTTTGTTCCATTTCCTGTTTGTCTCTGAGCACTGTTTGATCACCCACCTGCCGTTGATTGGCAGGCGGTCCACACCTGCTGCCAATCAGCGTGTCCTATAAATGCCTTGTCGCTTTATGCTGTGGAACGTTTATGTGCAAGACTGCTTTATTTCTGTTGATGATAGTAAAAATCATCTTACCTTCTCATCGTCTGCTGGTTTCTCAAAAACTGCAGCCATGTGAGTTCCTCACATGATGTGATCTTCGAGCACTGAACAGTGCTCGAGACAAAGCATTTGTAGGACACGCTGATTGGCAGCAGGTGTGGACCGCCTGCCAATCAACGGCAGGTGAGTGATCAAACAGTGCTCAGAGACAAACAGGAAATGGAACAAAATAAGAGCACTGATGAGAAGTAAATACAAAGACCATGAAACAAACAGAAATGAAGTGACAGATCGTCACAGTAACAGTACTACTTTACTACACAATACTATTGTACAACACATGACTATGATACTACACAGTACTAATTTACAACACATTACTGCTATACTACACAGTACAATGCAGTGCTAATTTACAACGCAGTACCATTGTACAACACAGTATTATTATTCAACATAGTACGACTATACTACACAGTACTGTTGTACAACACAGTATTATTATTCAACATAGTACTAATATACAACACAGTATATGATGCAACATAGTATTATTATTAAACATAGTACAAATTTACAACTCAGTACTACAATACAACACAGATGTATTATTCAACATAATACTAATTTACAACACAGTTCTAATTGACAACACAGTATTATTATTCAACATACAGTAGTGAAGTGTGAAGTGAATTATATTTATATAGCGCTTTTCTCTAGTGACTCAAAGCGCTTTACATAGTGAAACCCAATATCTAAGTTACATTTAAACCAGTGTGGGTGGCACTGGGAGCAGGTGGGTAAAGTGTCTTGCCCAAGGACACAACGGCAGTGACTAGGATGGCAGAAGCGGGGATCGAACCTGGAACCCTCAAGTTGCTGGCATGGCCACTCTACCAACTGAGCTATGCCGCCCCACAACTAGTATATATATATATATATATATATATATATATATATATATATATATATATAGTACTACTATACTACACAGTTCTAATTTACAACACAGTATTATTATTCAGCATACAGTAGTACTACTACACTACACAGTACTAATTTACAACACAGTATTATTATTCAACATACAGTAGTACTACTAAACTACACAGTACTAATTTACAACACAGTATTATTATTCAGCATACAGTAGTACTACTACACAGTACTAATTTACAACACAGTATTATTATTCAGCATACAGTAGTACTACTACACTACACAGTTCTAATTTGCAACACAGTATTATTATTCAGCATACAGTAGTACTACTATACTACACAGTTTTAATTGACAACACAGTTCCACAATACAACACAGTATCATTAGTCAACATACAGTAGTACTACTATACTACAAAGTACTAATTGACAACACAGTACTACTATGCTGTACAACATCCATGTCAGGTTGATTAAAAAACAAAGTCATTCCAGTAGAAAAATATGTATTTGATTTGCTGATGTAGTCAGTTTATCACCTTAAAAACATATGAAGATCATGTCATGATTAACTGTTGATATTTTGCTAAAGATGAGCACTCATTAAATAAGTTGTGTTGCCAGTGAGCATCAGTTGCAGTGAGAAGAAGAAGAATTCAGCAGAAGCTCTTCAGATGCTTTCTTCAGCTCGTCTCAGCCTGAAGAGTTTGCTCACCAAAGCTGAGGTATGGTTTTCATAACAAGCCATGTGACATCACACTCACTCTCATCTCTCATTGGTCAGCAGTTGGCTCGTCTGATATTAGTTTTCTTACCGATATGCTCATATTACCCAACACTTTATTTCAGATACTGATATCTAGCGATACCGATAAAAGCAGTTCTGCCCTCAAACTAATGTCAGTACATGATTATTTGTCACAAATAAACACTGTCTGTGCAAAATAAGGCAAATACTGCAATGTAAGTTATAGAAAAAGTTAACGGTGTCCTGATAATACTTTTTCACCTCCGTTATGATAGCGATATTGGAGCCTTGGGTATTGGCTGATACCGATGCAATATGATATCAGCTTACTTGCAGTGTGGAATGTTAGAAAATGTTTAATCAAGTGAAATTACTCAAACAGGAACCAATGGTAGGTATGAAAAACACAAACCTATTTATTATGAACATCTGGAATGGACTTATGTTGTCTTTCAGTTGAAATGGAGAGGTCATTGTTTTTTGGAAACATCTAGTGGACACAATAAGTCATGAAGTTTCAGTTTATGACGCAGTAAGTTGAATTATGCAGACACGTTTGTTACTGGATACTTTCTAATACGCTTCTGCTTTGGAGACTTTGTATGTGTACGTAATATGCAACTATAATTATTTGATACTTGTTTGTATTGAAAAATGTGCTGTTTTAGACTGTAGTATTGTGCAATTAAGGACGCTCATGTATGTCGAGCTTTGCTGTTGTGTATTTGCTCGCTCCTAATAGCCTTTAACCTACCATGTTTACCTTTTGTGAATTACTTGACTAAAATAGAAGAAAAGACCAACCTTGTGTGTTTATTGGAGGACATTTAGACGTTAACCTGCTGTTAACACGCTGCAGGACTGCTTGTATTGGAAATGATATCGCACATTTTACATACAAACACATAGAATCCCATACTTGGGTTTTTTAATGATATTGGACTGATATGCGATATTTTAAATTACTATTGATGACATTAAAATATAAGTTTCTTGTTAAAATGATGTTTAATTAGCGCTGGGGTGTCAAACTCATTTTAGCTCAGGGGCCGCATGGAGGAAAATCTGTGCACATGCGGGCCGGACTATTAAAATCATGGCATTAAAATTAAAGACAACTTCAGATTGTTTTCGTTGTCTTACTTTGGCCAAAAATAGAACAAACACATTCTGAAAATTTTACAATAAAAATATGGGAAAAAATCCCGGCAGCCGTGAAGTTTAGATCCATGAAGGAAAGAAGAAAGTTAATTAATGTTTAGAACTGAATACATTTACATATGAATAAAAACATGTTTTCTTTTGTATTATTTTTTTTAATGAATTAAGTTACGTTTATAACAACCTTTTTCCAAAACACAATATAGAATGTGAGCAACGTTCTCTCTAAGGTGCACGCCTGCGCAATTGCGCACCGCTCACGCGTCCTCTGCGCACAGCAAATTAATGCCGCGCAGAAAATCAAAAATCCCATCTGAACTTTAAACAAAATAAACACATTACAATTTATTCTGTATGATTTTGCAATGCAACTCTGTGAGTGACAGGTGACAACAAGAGTGGCCCCAATGAATAAAACAATCTTTGTCAACACAGTTCAATTATCGTCTGTCGAGACACTTTACGGACAGGAATTCAATCAATCACTTTATTGAGAAAAACTGTTTGTAACCACACCAAAAACATGAGTAAAAAAACTTTTATCTATAAAAACTGGTAATTTTCTGCCATACAAACCAGGCTAAAACACACTTTGTCATCCGTCGTTTCAACAGAAGCCGCTCGCTCTCTCACCTGCACCAACACACGCACTCATGGCACTTAGCCAGTGCTGCGTTTATGGCCACACAAAAAGTCGGACAACCCCAACGCCACACAATGTGTAAATGCCAGGTTGTAACACTCTGACTCCACACTCAGATGTGTGCTTATTTTACTGCCATTTATTAAGAATGTTAATTTAAGGATATTATTCATGAAATATTGTCATTAGATTTCATAAATGCTAATAAAAAGATGTATTTTACAGACAGAAAGTTACAGGAACTAAATGTAATCTCATTTCTTTTAAAGGCAGGACCTGCAGCCAGACATACAATACTAGCACATAGGTCATGAAAAACATGTTTTTTTGTTATTGTCATTGTAAGAGGGCAAAATCCCTTCCATCCATCCATCCATTTTCTACCGCTTGTCCCGTTCGGGGTCGCGGGGGTGCTGGAGCCTATCTCAGCTGCATTCGTGCGGAAGGCGGGGTACACCCTGGACAAGTCGCCACCTCATCACAGGGCCAACGCAGATAGACAGACCACACTCACATTCACACACTAGGGACCATTTAGTGTTGCCAATCAACCTATTCCCAGGTGCATGTCTTTGGAGGTGGGAGGAAGCCGGAGTACCCGGAGGGAACCCACGCAGTCACGGGGAGAACATGCAAACTCCACACAGAAAGATCCCGAGCGCAGAACCGAACCCAGGACTACTCAGGACCTTCGTATTGTGAGGCAGACGCACTAACCCCTACGGCAAAATCACTTATATCAGAAAATAATTGTAATAAAACATTTAAATGGTTATGATGTGGCCACAGTGTGCACGTCTGATGTTGCTCACATGTGCTCCACTGAATGCTCAGGGAGTTTGTGCGTTTGCTCACACACATGAAAAATTAGAGGGAACATAGAATGTGAGTTAAAACAGGATAATGCATACATTTATCATTTGTTTTCAAGACGGTTACAAAAAAGTGGGACCCCAAAAATGTACTGTGTGTCCCCATATTTATGAATTGATGGGGTCCCTGGGAACCCATTTTGAAAATTCCCAGCGCCAACACTGATGGAGTATTGGTGCGTGCAAAACAGCAGCAGGCGGCTGTGGCCTGCGGGCCGGTTCTAGTACTAATCCAATATCATTCAGCCCGTGGGCCTTGACTTTGACACCCCAGGATTAGCGTGTATGAAGTGTTTTCAGAGCATTGGACGTGTTTATAAGTCCATGTGAAATGTGTAAGAGGGTCCACACCTGACCAAACTGATTGTACCAACAAGAAAAAGAGATTTGAATTTGATGAGAGCAAACTTCAAAGTGAAATAAGATCCAGCATTCATAAAGTCCATCATAAAAGCATAATAATGACTATTATCAGCCGATAAATGCCTTAAAATGTAATATCGGAAATGATCGGTATCGTTTTTTTGTTTTGTTTTTTGTTTTTTTAATTAAATCAACATAAAAAACACAAGATACACTTACAATTAGTGCACCAACCCAAAAAAACTCCCTCCCCCACTCATTCACACTCATTCACACAAAAAAGGTTGTTTCTTTCTGTTATTAATATTGTGGTTCCTACATTATATATCAATACAGTCTGCAAGGGATACAGTCCGTAAGCACACATGATTGTGCGTGCTGCTGGTCCACTATTAGTACTAACCTTTAACAGTTAATTTTACTCATTTTCATTAATTACTAGTTTCTATGTAACTGTTTTTATATTGTTTTACTTTCTTTTTAATTCAAGAAAATGTTTTTAATTTATTTATCTTATTTCATTCATTTTTTTAAAAAGTACCTTATCTTCACCATACCTGGTTGTCCAAATTAGGCATAATAATGTGTTAATTCCACGACTATATATATCGGTTGATATCGGTATCGGTAATTAAAGAGTTGGACAATATCGGAATATCGGATATCGGCAAAAAGCCATTATTGGACATCCCTAATAATGACCGTATGTTTCTTTCACAACCTTCTCTTCACCTCCAACAGCAAACACACACTGACGTGGCGTCTGGTGCCATCCATGCTGATCTGCAGGATGACGTCGTTGAGCTGGAGCAACTTGTCACACAATTACAGGAACTTTGTGCACAACTACGAGCACAATCCCAGTGAACATTGTCTCACCCCTGCAGCCAAACATCTTTATGTTCAATAACCAATAATCCACCTTCTTATTATTAGTACTAAAAAGTGGAAATCAGCACTACTGATCGACCACTTTTGTTTTTTAATATTTTTAAAGGTATATTGTCCATAATTATGTAAACAACATCAATGATGATTTATCGGAACGCTTCAAAACAACATATGAGTGTTTTACATTTATTTTGCAAACTTGTGCATCCCAGAAGAATAAAACCATGTAGCTTGACATTCTTTTTATTTACATCTTCCTCTTCAAGGTATAAATTGTGCAAGACCACAGAATCTCTGCACACATGTTCACACCTTGTAGATTTCAGTTGATGAAAAAGACAAACTACTGTGCAACATGAAGTTAGCATGTCTGCTTTACTTGCAGGTTCTCCCAGGGTTTTTGTACGTCACTTGTGGAGTTCAAACTTTGTTAGATAATGGTGTTAAACAGTGTCAATAGTGTGACTGACCACACAAGTGATCTACAAGAGAAGCTGACACAAATTCCCAGGAAAAATGAAAATAGCAAAACTCGAACCAATTCATAAGACTGGAGAAAAACACCAGTTTACAAATTACAAACCCCTTTTTCTACAAACTCCGTTTCCATATGAGTTGGGAAATTAAATATAAACGGAATACAATGATTTGCAAATCATTTTCAACCCATAGTCAGTTGAATATGCTACAAAGACAACATATTTGATGTTCAAACTGATAAACATTTTTTTTTTGCAAATAATCATTAACTTTAGAATTTGATGCCAGCAACACGTGACAAAGAAGTTGGGAAAGGTGGCAATAAATACTGATAAAGTTGAGGAATGCTCATCAAACACTTATTTGGAACATCCCACAGGTGGACAGGCAAATTGGGAACAGGTGGGTGCCATTATTGGGTATAAAAGTAGATTCCATGAAATGCTTAGTCATTCTATGAAGGCGCCATTAATGCTGAAAGGTACATACAGGTTTTGGAGCAACATATGTTGCCATCCATGCAACGTTACCATAGACGCCCCTGCTTATTTCAGCAAGACAATGCCAAGCCACATTTTACATCAACGTGGCTTCATAGTAAAAGAGTGCGGGTACTAGACTGGCCTGCCTGTAGTACAGACCTGTCTCCCATTGAAAATGTGTGGCGCATTATGAAGCCTAAAATACCACAACGGAGACCCCCGGACTGTTGAACAACTTAAGCTGTACATCAAGCAAGAATGGGAAAGAATTCCACCTGAGAATCTTCAAAAATGTGTCTCCTCAGTTCCCAAACGTTTACTGAGGGTTGTTAAAAGGAAAGGCCATGTAACACAGTGGTGAACATGCCCTTTCCCAACTACTTTGGCACGTGTTGCAGCCATGAAATTCTAAGTTAATTATTATTTCCAAAAAAAAAAAAAAGGTTTATGAGTTCGAACATCAAATATATTGTCTTTGTAGTGCATTCAATTGAATATGGGTTGAAAAGGATTTGCAAATCATTGTATTCCGTTTATATTTACATCTAACACAATTTCCCAACTCATATGAAAACGGGGTTTGTACTTCCATATTTTTTTTAAATGATTGAAAAACTGTTCAATATCAGATTGGACGAATTCATAAATAAAAATGAAACCCTCACAGATGATCAATATGGATACAGAGCCAATATTTCAACATCAATGGCATTCATTGAAATAACGTAAAAACTCGCTAATGCAATAGTTAGCAAACAATGTGCTGCTGCAGTGTTTATGGATTCAACTCTTTATAAACAAATTAGAACGGTATGAAACCAGAGTGTTGGTCTTGAACTGGGTAAGAAGCTACCTAACAGGAAGCAATACGTGAAGAAAGGAGAACAGAGCTGAAAATATCCTGTGGCGTACCTCAGGGATCAATACTGAGAACCAAAATGGTTCAATATTTGTCATGATTCGTGGCCCGGATCATGTTTTGTTATGTTCTGTTAGTTTTGGACTCCCTTAGTTCCTGTTTTGTGCACCCTTGAGTTTGTTTTAGTTACTTATTATTTTCACCTGCCTCTGATTGGTGTTCGGGACGCTCACCTGTTTCCCGAGCACTAATCGAGGCATTATTTAAGCCTGCCTTTGCCAGTCAGTCGGCCTGGCTTCATTGTTTGCTTTTTCTACAATTACGTGAGTATTCCTTGTCTTCTTGCCTATGCTTAGTGTTAGCCTTAGCTTCGAGTGTGATCGGCACATTTTTCCTCTGGCTTGTTTTCAGTTTTTGGTACTTGTTTGACTTTCGACAAACAAACCATGTTCCTACCTGCACGTCCTGTCCGGAGTGTTCCGTCTGCATCCCAGGGGAAAGAACCCTGCAGTAAGCTGTGACCCCCCCACCCCCCACGTGACAATATTCATATAAACGACATTAGTAAAGTTACTAAGGACTTAAAGTTACTATTATTTGCAGATGACACGACTCTGTTTTATTCAGGAGAGAACACACAGAAGCTAATACAAATAATAGAAGAAATGAACAAATTAAAAAGATGCTTTGAACAAAAAAAGACTATCTTTGAATCTCAGTAAAACTGCCATAATGCTATCTGTAACTGTAGTAGAAGGTAAAGTCAAACACAAATACAAATAGACGGAGTAGATATTGAAAGGGTGAAAGAAAACACATTTTTGGGTATAATAGATGATAAAATGAACTGGAAATCTCTTAAAATAAAAATATACAACATAAAGTAGCAAGAAATACATCGATAATGAATAAAGCTAAATATTTTCTGGACCAAAAATCACTCCATATTCTTTACTGCTCACTAATGTTACCATATCTGAGTTATAGTGTAGAAATATGGGGAAACCACTACAAATGTGCACTTGACTCCCTAACGGCGCTACAAAAAAATATTAATTAGAATAGTACATAATGTTGGATATAGAGAACATACAAACCCTTTATTTATTAAATCAAAAATATTGAAATCCAACGACTTGGTGCATTTGCAAACAGCTAAAATTATGTACAAAGCAAACTATAATAGCAGCAACACATTGCAAAAAAGTTGGCACAGGGGCATGTTCACCACTGTGTTACATGGCCTTTCCTTTTAACAACACTCAGTAAACGTTTGGGAACTGAGCAGACACATTTTGAAGCTTCTCAGGTGGAATTCTTTCCCATTCTTGCTTGATGTACAGCTTAAGTTGTTCAACAGTCCGGGGGTCTCTGTTGTGGTATTTTAGGCTTCATATTGCACCACACATTTCCAATGGGAGACAGGTCTGGACTACAGTCAGGCCAGTCTAGTACCCGCACTCTTTTTCTACAAAGCCACGCTGTTGTAACATGTGGCTTGGCATTGTCTTGCTGAAATAAGCAGGGGCGTCCATGAAAAAGACCTTGCTTGGATGGCAACATATGTTACTCCAAAACCTGTATGTACCTTTCAGCATTAATGGTGCCTTCACAGATGTGTAAGTTACCCATGCCTTGGGCACTAATACACCCCCATACCATCACAGATGCTGGATTTTCAACTTTGCGCCTATAACAATCCGGATGGTTCTTTTCCTCTTTGGTCCGGAGGACGCGACGTCCACAGTTTCCAAAAACAATTTGAAATGTGGACTCGTCAGACCACAGAATACTTTTCCACTTTGCATCAGTTGATCTTAGATAAACTCTGGCCCAGTGAAGCCAGCAACGTTTCTGGGTGTTGTTAAGAAATGGCTTTCGCTTTGCATAGTCGAGTTTTAACTTGCACTTACAGATGTAGTTACTGACAGTGGTTTTCTGAAGTGTTCCTGAGCCGTTGTAATATTCTTTACACACTGATGTCGCTTTTTGATGCAGTACCGCCTGAGGGATCGAAGGTCACGGGCATTCAATGTTGGTTGTCGGCCTTGCCGCTCACATGCAGTGATTCCTCCAGATTCTCTAAACCTTTTGATGATATTACGGACCGTAGATGGGGAAATCCCTAAATTCCTTGCAATACCTCGTTGAGAAAGGTTTTTCTTAAACTGTTCAACAATTTGCTCACGCATTTGTTGAAAAGTGGTGACCCTCGCCCCATCCTTGTTTGTGAATGACTGAGCATTTCATGGAAGCTTATTTTATACCCAATCATGGCACCCACCTGTTCCCAAATAGCCTGTTCACCTGTGGGATGTTCCAAATAAGTGTTTGATGAGCATTCCTCAACTTCCTCAGTCTTTTTTGCCACTTGTGCCAGCTTTTTTGAAACATGTTGCAGGCATCAAATTCCAAATGAGCTAATATTTGCAAAAAATATCAAAGTTTCTTAGTTCGAACATTAAGTATCTTTTCTTTGCAGTCTATTCAATTGAATATAGGTTGAAAAGGATTTGCAAATCATTGTATTCTGTTTTTATTAACCATTTACACAACGTGCCAACTTCACTGGTTTTGGGTTTTGTATTACTCATTTATTTATTCACTGTTCTGTTCCAAACTGAACAAGTAAAAAGGATAAAACTGCTATAATATGAAAAGAGGGCTTCACGGAGGCAGAGGGGTTAGTGCATCTGCCTCACAATACGAAGGTCCTGAGTAGTCTTGGGTTCAATCCCGGGCTCGGGATCTTTCTGTGTGGAATTTGCATGTTCTCCCCGTGACTGCGTGGGTTCCCTCCGGGTACTCCGGCTTCCTCCCACCTCCAAAGACATGCACCTGGGGATAAGTTGATTGGCAACACTAAATTGGCCCTAGTGTGTGTATGTGAGTGTGAATGTTGTCTGTCTATCTGTGTTGGCCCTGCGATGATGTGGCGACTTGTCCAGGGTGTACCCCGCCTTCCGCCCGATTGTAGCTGAGATAGGCTCCAGCGCCCCCCGCGACCCCAAAGGGAATAAGCGGTAGGAAATGGATGGATGGAATATGAAAAGAGGTAGGATTAAATAAGCTCTGCTTCTTCCTATTTCTTTTTGCAGACGTGCTGTAATGAAACAACTGGAAATATGTGATGCATTACATTGTAATTGTATTAAATGCATGTTTGAAATGAACTAACTCATTACTTAATATGTCAAATCTTAAGGTTCATGCATCTTACATGCCGTTTTGGATGCGTTTTGAACATTTATTTGAATACATTTCATTTATTTGCACAAAACTTGATAACAGTTACCTATAAACTTCTTCCAGGCTTTATTTTGGACTGAAATGTGTCACCGAGCACACCAGTCGGAGTCGACTCTTATCATTTTTGTACTGACATAAGCATTGATTTGATCACTCACAGAACTGTACAGTAATTAAGATAAAAGAGCTTATACAGTCAAAATAAATTGCATGATTAATCAAAGTGTGGACACGATTAATGCAATAGATTTTTGTGAAGAAACACATGAGTTACCTCAATTTTGACAGCTCTTATATTTAAATATATGTGTATATGTATATATATATTGTATGAATGTGTGTATATATGTAGGTGTATACAGTATGTGTGTGTGTGTGTGTGTGTGTTAAAATGTGTATGTATATATATATATATATATATATATATATATATATATATGCGTCACAGTGTGTGTATACGTGTGCGTGCGTGAGTATATGTATGTTATGTATATATATTTGTGAGTATATATACATTATGTATGTGTATATATGTATGTATATATATATGTTATGTATATATATATATATATATATATATATACAGTATGTATGTGTATATATATGTATGTATATATATGCTATGTATATATATTTATGAGTGTATATACAGTATGTATGTATATATATATGCTATGTATATATATTTATGAGTATAAATACATTATGTATGTGTATATATGTATGTATATATATGTTATGTATATATACTGTATATGAGTATACAGTATGTATGTGTATGTATATGCTATGTATATATATTTATGAGTGTATATACAGTATGCATGTATATATATGTTGTGTATATATATATATATACACACACACACACACACACACACACACCGTGTTGGTCATCTTACCTTAAAAAAGTAATTAGTTATAGTTACAAATTCGTTCTAACAAACAGTAATTGAGTTATTCACCCAGTTACCTTATTGTGGGAGTAACTAGTAACTCAGCGGAGTAACAGACGTTATTTTTCATTTCATTATTTTCTACGCCACTATGTTTGATAACATCTTTAATGTCAAATATATTCATGTTTTTCTAATCGAAGAATGAAAACAATATCGTATTTTAGAACATTTGGCATTTATCTGAACTCATGATATGCATAGCAAAAAATCTCTATTGAAAAATAAATATTCCATAATGTAACAATAAACATTGAAAGTACAAAACTCAATCCGGTACCAAATATGTAAACTTAAGTAAAAAGACACAAAATAACAGTTTGCTTTTAAGTAGTGCAATTGTCTGCACCTGTATACCAAAATACAGCACTGAATGAACTTAAGATAAAACCGTAACCAGGTTTTGGGCAGGGTGATCCCATGGCACAACCGTGTCACGGAAAAGAGCTCTGAGCTATTTTAAGGGAACAGCACCAAGTTATTGGTACAGACGCATGGGTTAAAATAAGAAGCCAAGAAGTGCAAACCCTCACCGAGCACATTAACTCAGTGGACAAAAACATCAGGTTCACACGTGAGGACATCAAAGACCGTAAGTTGCCTTTTTTGGACTGAGATGTCCCCGAAAACCCACACATACCGATCAATACCTACTTTTTGACTCACACCACCCACTGGAACACAAACTGGGCGTTATCAGAACCCTACAACATAGGCAAGGCAACTTTATTTGTATCGCACTTTTTATACACAAGGCAGACTCGAAGCGCTTCACAGACAACAAAGTGAAATGAAAGAAAATAAAAGCAAAATTAAAATGCGGACAATAAAAATAAAAACAGTGCGGACTTTAAAAGTTAAAAGATTAAAAAATTTAGCTGAAAGCTACGGTGAACATAAAAGTTTTCAGTCTAGTTTTAAAAGTAGTCAGAGTTGGGGAAAGTCTGACATCTTCAGGAAGTTTATTCCAGCTATTTGTTGCATAGTGACTGAATGATGCTCTCCTTTGATTTGAGTTCACTCTGGGAACCGCTAACAGATTGGTCTCAGAAGATCTTAGTGATCTAGAGGGCTTATATAGTGGGAGCATATCAGTGATATACTTCGGCCCTAGACCATGTAGTGATTTATATGTGAGCAGGAGGATTTTGAAATCAATTCTCTGATGTACAGGGAGCCAATGTAAGGATTTAAAGGGGAACATTATCACCAGACCTATGTAAGCGTCAATATATACCTTGATGTTGCAGAAAAAAGACCATATATTTTTTTAACCGATTTCCGAACTCTAAATGGGTGGATTTTGGCGAATTAAACGCCTTTCTATTATTGGCTCTCGGAGCGATGACGTCACAACGTGACGTCACATCGGGAAGCAATCCGCTATTTTCTCAAACACCGAGTCAAATCAGCTCTGTTATTTTCCGTTTTTTAGACTGTTTTCCGTACCTTGGAGACATCATGCCTCGTCAGTGTGTTGTCGGAGGGTGTAACAACACGAACAGGGACGGATTCAAGTTGCACCAGTGGCCCAAAGATGCAAAAGTGGCAAGAAATTGGACGTTTGTTCCGCACACTTTACCGACGAAAGCTATGCTACGACAGAGATGGCAAGAATGTGTGGATATCCTGCGACACTCAAAGCAGATGCATTTCCAACGATAAAGTCAAATAAATCTGCCGCCAGACCCCCAGGAAAAGAGTGCAGATGAGGGTATGTCTACAGAATATATTAATTGATGAAAACTGGGATGTCTGCACTCTCAAAGTGCATGTTGTTGCCAAATGTATTTCATATGCTGTAAACCTAGTTCATAGTTGTTAGTTTTCTTTAATGCCAAACAAACACATACCAATCGTTGGTTAGAAGGCGATCGCCGAATTCGTCCTCGCTTTCTCCCGTGTCGCTGGCTGTCGTGTCGTTTTCGTCGGTTTCGCTTGCATACGGTTCAAACTGATATGGCTCAATAGCTTCAGTTTCCTCTTCAATTTCGTTTTTGCTACCTGCCTCCACACTACAACCATCCGTTTCAATACATGCGTAATCTGTTGAATCGCTTAAGCCGCTGAAATCCGAGTCTGAATCCGAGCTAATGTCGCTATAAACTTGCTGTTCTATCCGCCATGTTTGTTTGTATCGGCATCACTATGTGACGTCACAGGAAAATGGACGGGTGTTTATAACGATGGTTAAAATCAGGCACTTTGAAGCTTTTTTTAGGGATATTGCGTGATGGGTAAAAATTTTAAAAAAACTTCGAAAAATAAAATAAGCCACTGGGAACTGATTTTTAATGGTTTTAACCCTTCTGAAATTGTGATAATGTTCCCCTTTAAGAATTGGTGTACTGTGCTCACATTTTTTGGTCTTTGTTAGAACTCTAGCAGCAGCGTTCTGAACAAGCTGTAGCTGCCTGACAGTTTTTTTGGGAAGACCTGCAAGGAGACCATTACAATAGTCTAGCCCAGTGGTTCTCAAATGGGGGTACGCGTACCCCTGGGGGTACTTGAAGGTATGCCAAGGGGTACGTGAGATTTTTTTTAAATATTCTAAAAATAGCAACAATTCAAAAATCCTTTATAAATATATTTATTGAATAATACTTCAACAAAATATGAATGTAAGTTCATAAACTGAACATCAAATCAAGTAGGCTATTCCATTCATTACCATAAACCCAGAGTTTCCCCCATGCCATGATGGTTTGACCCTCACTAAAATGTCTGTCAAAAAGAACTGTGAAAAGAAATGCAACAATTCATTGTTGACAGCTAGATTTGTTGTGGACATGTTCCATAAATATTGATGTTAAAGATTTATTTTTTTCTGAAGAAATGTTTAGAATTAAGTTCATGAATCCAGATGGATCTCTATTACAATCCCCAAAGAGGGCACTTTAAGTTGATGATTACTTCTATGTGTAGAAATCTTTATTTATAATTGAATCACTTGTTTATTTTTCAACAAGTTTTTAGTTATTTTTATATCTTTTTTTCCAAATAGTTCAAGAACGACCACTACAAATGAGCAATATTTTACACTGTTATACAATTTAATAAATCAGAAACTGATGACATAGTGCTGTATTTTACTTCTTTATCTCTTTTTTTCAACCAAAAATGCTTTGCTCTGATTAGGGGGTACTTGAATTAAAAAAATGTTCACAGAGGGTACATCACTGAACAAAGGTTGAGAACCACTGCTCTAGCCTACTGGTAATAAAGGCATGTACAAGTTTTTCTAAGTCTTGAGCTGATATGAGCCCTCTAAGACTTGTTACATATTTGAGGTGATAGTAGGCTGATTTTGTTACTGATTTGATGTGACTGTCGAAATGTAAATCAGAATCTAACCCCAAGATTTCTGGCTTTATTTGAGGTTTTCAGGGACAGTGATTGAAGGTGTTGGATGACTTTAAACCTTTCTTTTTTTAGCACCAAAAACAATTATCTCAGTTTTATCTTCATTTAGTTGTAGGAAATTTTGGCACATCCAGTGTTTGACTTGCTCAATGCACTGGCACAGAAGATCTATGGGGCGATAGTCATTTGGTGATAGCGCTACATAGATTTGGGTGTCATCGGCATAGCAATGATGGTCAATGTTATTATTTTGCAGGATTTGTCCTAGTGGGAGCATATACATGTCAAATAAAGTCGTCCCCAAGATTGAACCTTAGAGCTGATAAAGTTCCTACCAGACCACATGCCAAAGAGAAAGAGCATAGGCATTTGAGGGAAGCCCTCAAAACCTGAGGTTACCCCAGCTGGTGGTTTGTGAAAAGTGCATCCAGTTCCAGAAATAACAAGAACAGAGTGGATGGGGAGGAAAAAGGTAACAGACGAAAAAATATTGTTATTCCATATGTATCAGGTCTATTTGAGAAACTCCGAAGAACTTTTAGCCAACACAACATCCTAGTACACTTCAAACCAGGCAACACCCTGAGACATCCTAAAGACCGGACACACCACACCCACAAAAACAATCTGGTGTATGCTATCCAGTGTAATGATGAATGCACTGATTCATATATTGGGGGTACAAAACACATAGACGGCAAACTCTTCAAGCCAAGACTCAGCTGTCTACCTCCACCTCAGGGAGGAACAGCACTCCTTTGACAGCAACAATGTTCAGATTCTGGACATGGAGGACGGATGGTACGAAAGAGGAGTGAGGGAAGCATCTATGTCAAGGATGAAAAACCATCCCTGAACAGAGGCGGTGGTCTGCGACACCACCTGTCCCCCACATACAACATTGTCCTTTCAACCATTCCTGAAAGACTGTGCAATTTAGCCTCCAACAAATAACAGGAGTTTAAAAACATTTATTCCATTCAGTTGTTTCCCCTCATACATCTTTATAAATGAATTACATTGTAGCATCTACTGGTTACAAAGGAACACAAACATCATGTCTGGCATCTTGCTTCATCAACATCAGGATGAAAAAAGTCAAGAGTTTGTTCAGAAAACAGGTTGAGTTTGAGTTACCTCTCTTTTTTGGAACAGAAAGCCCTGAATGTCCTCATCTTAGGCTTCACATACTCTGAATACTGTACAGTGCAATTCACATCGCTTCACTTTTTCTACATGTTATGTTACAGCCTTATTCCAAAATTGGGGAAACAAACAGTTTTGTCCTTGACATTTTGGGGGGATTTTTTTTTCAAATGTATTCAAAATAAAAGAACAAGTGCATAAGTATTCACATCCTTTGCCATGAAGCTCAAATGTGATCTTAGGTGTGTCCTGTTTCAACGGATCATCCTTGAGATGTTCCTACAGTTTTTGTGGTAAATTCAGTTGGTTGGACATGATTTGGAAAGTTTTATATACAAGGTCCCACACTTGACAGTGCATGGCAGAGCAAAAACCAAGAATTAAGTCAAAGGAATTCTCTAAAGACCACCGAGACAGAACTGTCTAGACGCATAAATATGGGGAAGGGTACAGAAAAATATCTGCTCCCTTGAAGTGGCCTCCATCATCCGTAAATGGAAGGCGTTTCGAACCACCACAACTCTTCCTAGGGCTGGCCAGCCATCTAAACTGAGCAATCGGGGAAGAAGGGCCCTTGTTACGTAACTCGGAGTCAACATACTCAGGATTACTTGAGCTCATTCATATAAGCTGTTCTGGAACCTAATACCCAGAGTCTACCATCTTAAGGTTAATCAGCTTGTGTGTACTATGAGTGGGTTGATCTACTTAGACGGCATACGATTGATAACTAGTGCAGAACACCTTTTAAAAATGAGATTTTTGCATATGTTGCTTTCACCATGGAGTACTGCACAATAGGCCCTTTTCCAACAAAAGTTCAGAAACTTTTGTTTCCTGGAATCTGTAGTTCCTGGATCTACAGGTTCCTGTAGAAGTGTGTGGTTTGTGTTTCCACCGCATTTCACAGTTCAGGGTACAAATCAGACTGATGACGTATGGAGGAGTGGTTTAGTATATTTCTGGACTGATACCATGTAAATAAACAATACTAAGTCAGTGCTTTTACTAAAAAGTAAGTAATTGAAGTACAAAGCAATCATACACAAAACGATATGGTTTAAAAAATAAAGTGTACCAAATTATTCATAAAAAGTCAGGCTTTTGTCCTCAATATCCAACAGTCAGAAAGTCGTCCTCTCAGTAAATGATGAATTCATGAGGGTCAGGTGATTCCTTGTGGTCCATTTCAGCTGTGAATAACAATATATAAATAATAAAGGTCAATGTTTCATCATCATCGGCGATCACTCGAAACGAGTATGATTGTCCTCCTGTTGGTGGGATTGCCTTCAGGAGAACGCCTGGGTGTGAAATCTTTTAAAGTGGGTAGACTGGTGCACAGACAGCCACCACACTGTCCTTGGCAAAGAGAAGGCCAGGGTCCAATGGCATAGAGACCAAGACAATTGGGGGCCCATCTTTGCTGCAGCCTTCTCCCGCCTTTGTGACCGTTGTGGAGCTTCTATGCAACCATCATCCGCCCACTCCGCCGTTGAGGTCTTTTTCGACGAGGGAGACGCGCAGACTCCAACGTCACTTCTTCGCTGTGGGGAGCTGTATCCGATGGCAAGGGAAACCCAGGACGACCGAGACCTCCTCACAGCTGTAGGAGGCTGCCGGAGCTCCGGTCTGTCGGAGGACCGCCTATGGTGCGCCTACCAGCACTTGCTTTTCTCCCAGGGTGTGCTCCCTTAGCCTTTTGTCTTTCAAGACTAACCCACAAGTGTGGGCTTTCCGATGATGAGCATATATTCTGCGTATTCATGAAGACAGACACGCTAAAGGGATTGCGCTCCTTATTTGCAATCCTCTGCGCACAACCTTAGTAGATCAGCTTTGCGTGTGCTATCAAGTTTGCACATGTTTTAGAACATACTAACCTTTAATAGATCAGGCGCAGAGTTGAACCTCCTACCTGCACCTACCCCCATGATCTTCTAATCTGGTTGTTTATTTCGACTACAGTGACAATAAAGTTTCCATATATGTACAAATCTTTCATCTTTTCTTCCATTTCTAAAAAGTTTAAACGATGCATTGTTTTTAGTCGCCGAAAGAAGGATGAAAGAACGTTTAAGAAAATTCAATATACAGTATACGTCTTTTTATTACCACAGAAGGTTATGTCGTGGTTTGTCCGTTAGTTTGGCTTTCGGGATGATCCAGACCATTTCTACTAGTTTACCTCAAATGTATGTTACGAAGCTCAACTTCTTTGTGTGTGTATGATAGCAGCCCACCTCCATCCACAGAGACAAAAGACATTGGCTGACAGTCGGGATGCAACTAATGATTATTTTGATTAGAGATGTTCGATAATATCGGACTGCCGATATTATCGGCCGATAAATACTTTAAAATGTAATTTCGGAAATTATCGGTATCGGTTTCAAAAAGTACAATTTATGACTTTTTAAAACGCCGCTGTACGGAGTGGTACACGGACGTAGGGAGAAGTACAGAGCGCCATTAAACCTTAAAGGCACTGCCTTTGCGTGCCGGACCAATCACATAATATCTACGGCTTTTCACACACACAATTGAATGCAAGTCATACTTGATCAATAGCCATACAGGTCACACTTTAACACTTTTACAAATAGGCGCCACACTGTGAACCCACAACAAACAAGAATGACAAACACATTTCGGGAGAACATCCGCACTGTAACACAACATAAACACAACAGAACAAACACCCAGAACCCCTTGCAGCACTAACTCTTCCAGGACGCTACAATATACACCACCTCAACCTCCTCATGCTCTCTCAGGGAGAGCATGTCCCAAATTCCAAGCTGCTGTTTTGAGGCATGTTAAAAAAAAATAATGCACTTTGTGACTTCAATAATAAATATGGCAGTGCCATGTTGGTATTTTTTTCCATAGCTTGAGTTGATTTATTTTGGAAAACCTTGTTACATTGTTTAACGCATCCAGCGGGGCATCACAACAAAATTAGGCATAATAATGTGTTAATGCCACGACTGTGTCACACCTGGGTGAAGTCTTGTCTGGGTTTCGTCTGTTGTCATGTTGTCTTGCCATTTCCTGTTTTATTTTGAAAGGTTAACTCTCCCTCTCGTTTCAGGTCACTTGCCCTTCCTCCTGTTTCACTGGTCTGATGTCTGTCCTGATTGCCTGATTGTTCCCACCTGTGTCACACTCCCTCATGTGTATAAATGTCTCGTCCTCCTCTTGTCTTGTGCCAGAGTATCTCGTTACTTCATGTGCGTACCTCCAGCGTTCCCTTGCCATAGCATTGTCCACAGCCACGTTTCTTGTATCTTTTTTGGATCCATGGGAGTATTTTGATTTGTAAGTTTTCTCAGGTAAGAATAGCTTCCTAGCATCACCTCCATTGGAGCGGTTTTTGTTATACTTAGTAGTAGTGATGGGTTGATGAGGCGTCATGAAGCGTTTCGACACATTGCAAAACTGTATTGATACTGTGTCGATACTGTGTCACAGAAATACTGACATCTGCTGGACATTAAAAATCCCTACAGGCAACCTATGGACCGACTCAACTGACACTGATTTTATGCCCTAGTACAGGGGTCACCAACCTTTTTGAAACCAAAAACTACTTCTTGGGTACTGATTAATGCGAAGGGCTACCAGTTTGATACACACTTAAATAAATAAATATATTGTCATTTGTAAGTTACACGTAAGTGTGATTTAAACAAGAATAGCTAAATAAATAAATTTATATATATATAAAAAAATGGGTATTTCTGTCTGTTATTCCGTCGTACATTTTTTTTTCCTTTTACGGAAGGTTTTTTGTAGAGAATAAATGATGAAAAAAAACACTTAATTGAACGGTTTAAAAGAGGAGAAAACACGAAAAAAATTAAAATAAAATTTTGAAACATAGTTTATCTTCAATTTCGACTCTTTAAAATTCAAAATTCAACCGACAAAAAGAAGAGAAAAACTAGCTCATTTGAATCTTTTTGAAAAAATTAAAAAAATAATTTATGGAACATCATTGGTAATTTTTCCTGATTAAGATAAATTTTAGAATTTTGATGACATGTTTTAAATTGGTTAAAATCCAATCTGCACTTTGTTAGAATATTTAACAAATTGGACCAAGTTATAGTTCTAACAAAGACAAATCAGTATTTCTTCTAGATTTTCCAGAACAAACATTTTAAAAGAAATTCAAAATACTTTGAAATAAGATTTAAATTTGATTCTACAGATTTTCTAGATTTGCCAGAATAATTTTTTTGAATTTTAATCATAGTAAGTTTGAAGAAATATTTCACAAATATTCTTCGTCGAAAAACCAAAAGCTAAAATATTTATTATTCTTTACAAAAAAAAAAAAAATTACTTGAACATTGATTTAAATTGTTAGGAAAGAAGAGGAAGAAATTTAAAAGGTAAAAAGGTATATTTGTTTAAAAATCCTAAAATCATTTTTAAGGTTGTATTTTTTCTCTAAAATTGTATTTCTAAAAGTAATAAGAAGCAAAGTAAAAAAATAAATGAATTTATTTAAACAAGTGAAGACCCATCCATCCATCCATTTTCTACCGCTTATTCCAAGTGAAGAACAAGTCTTTAAAATATTTTCTTGGATTTTCAAATTCTATTTGAGTTTTGTCTCTTTTAGAATTAAAAATGTCGAGCAAAGCGAGACCAGCTTGCTAGTAAATAAATAAAATTTAAAAAATAGAGGCAGCTCACTGGTAAGTGCTGCTCTTTGAGCTATTTTTAGAACAGGCCAGCGGGCGACTGATCTGGTCCTTACAGGCTACCTGGTGACCGCGGGCACCGCGTTGGTGACGCCTGCCCTAGTATATACAATAATATAAACCAAGTCATTGTATTTCATTTAATATTATTTCATATCTTCATTTAAATAAAAATATATTTTTATCTTTTTTAGATACAGTCAATAAATAATGTGAACATGTATTATAACATGGAAATCTAAGAGAACGTGTTGTGGATGATTGTGGACTGGGAATTGTTTTAATTTTATTTTTTTACACATTTTTATAAAAAAAAATTAAAAAAAAGTTTTTCCGACGTATTACATTTTAGACGATTTCTCTTCTTAGTTATTATTTCTCCGGCTGTAGAAAAGACACGCTCACAGGGCACAGAGGAGGCGTCAGTGCGACACAGTTCGCGTATCGTTCACGTGACCAAAACAGCTCATCATCGGTCACGTGACTTTCTAAAAGCGGTACGCGCACCGACACAGGGTTTTGCTCTATGAGCTCGACGCATGCGCCGATGCATCGGTGTTGCCGGACCCATCACTACTTAGTAGTTTTTTGTTCATAGCCCCTTTTTCCCTCCGTAGACGGAGCGTTTTTGAGTTATTGATATTTTTGTTAGTTTAGAGCTCAGGTCAGTTGTGTTTTTATAGCCTGTTTATTTCTCCTGTTTTGGACCCCTTCCCTTGTCCAAATAAATATATTTTCTTAAAATCCTGCATCTGTGTTCAGAGTCCTGTTCTGGTCGTGACAGTACACTCTGGCCAGTATGGACACAGCAGGATCGAAGCAGTGGGCCGCGACCCTTCATGCGCAGGAATCCCGCCTCTCCGCTCATGAGGAGCAGGTGGCAGTCTTGGGCCAGGGGATCGCCCGAATCCAAGAGAACTTTCAGACCGCTGTTACCTCCCAGGTGGGCCAACTTGCGGAACAGGTGCAACTTTTGCTCACCCAAATGACCAAGCCTGGTCCCGCACCCCCTGTGCCTGAGCCGCAGCCAGCCCCCATGACTCAGGTACTCCCCACCATTCATAGTGGGGTGGGAGCCCGATTGGCCCCTCCAGAACGCTTTGCGGGCGAACCCGGACAATGCAAAGAATTCATCATAAACTGTGAGATGCATTTGGAGCTCTCGCCCCACGCCTTTCCCACCGATCGTGCTAAGGTGTCTTTTATGATCTCTTATCTGGCGGGGAGAGCAAGGAAATGGGCCATGGCCGAGTGGTCCAGGGGCTCACACATATGCAGCTCACTCCAAGACTTCACAGAGACTCTCCAAAAGACTTTTGATCCTGTCTCAACTGAGCGCGAAAGGGCCAGAGAGCTAAGTAGGATTTGTCAGGGGAAAGAATCAGCTTCTGATTATGCCATTCGTTTCCGAACACTGGCCGCAGACAGCGGATGGAACACTACAGCACTCTATGACGTCTTCCTCAAGGGGCTGGCCGGCCCGCTTCTGGAGCGACTTCTACCCAGAGACCTACCCGCGAATCTGGACGACCTCATCACCCTCGCCATCAGGACAGACCAACGACTACAGGAGTTCAAGTTTCTCCAAGGAGGCCGTCCGACGGATCCAGACCACCAGCCGCAGTTTTCCCTCACCGCCAGTTCTACTCCAGGTCCTCAACCAACAGTACGGCTTCCCTATTCCCTGCCTGAGAGGGGAGAGGAGCCCATGCAGTTGGGCCGGGCAAGACTCCCTCTGGTAGAGCGCCAACGTCGTCTCAAGGAGGGGCGATGTTTCTATTGTGGGGAGGTGGGGCATCTCGTGGCCGCCTGCCCTTCCAAGTCAACCCAGGTGAGGGATCAGAATCCTGCCTCAAGTGCTACCGTGCGTATCTTGACACCCATTAAGGTAACCAATGACTCTATTAGTGTGGTTATGCATGTTTTAATTGACTCTGGGGCCGATGAGAGCTTGATGGACTGGGGTTTAGCCAAGAAATTGGGAGTAAAAACAAGGGTCATCACACCCCCCCTTAAGGCTAGCGCCCTTAATGGTAGCGCTTTATTCACGATCACCCATGTCACAGAACCCGTAGCCATATCATTGATAATCACCACGAACTATTGAACTTTTTTTTGTTTCACAGGTTTCACCCTGGTATTGGGACATCCATGGCTCGTTTACCACAACCCCCACATAGACTGGCCCACAGGCAAAATCAGGGGCTGGGGAAGGAACTGCGTGGGGAAGTGTATGAGGGTTAGTGCCCCAGCAAGAACCACCACGAATATAAACTCTGTTTCTGCTCACTTTACCATAGAACCACAGCACCCAGATTTGACGTCAGTACCTCCTTGCTATCACCACCTGAAGGAGGTCTTTAATAAGGTAAAAGCTACATCGCTCCCACCACATCGTCCTTACGATTGTGCTATAGACCTCATTCCCGGATCTACCATCCCCAAGGGGCGCCTATATTTGGTTTCAGGTCCCGAAAAACATGCTATGAAAGACTACATACAATCCTCACTTAAAACGGGACTCATCCGTCCCTCATCGTCACCTGCTGGAGCAGGGTTTTTCTTTGTATCCAAGAAAGACGGCACCCTGCGACCGTGTATAGACTATAGTCCCCTCAACGACATAACAATAAAGAATCGGTACCCTCTGCCATTAATGTCATCAGTTTTCGATCAGCTCCAGCAGGCCAAAGTTTTTACCAAGCTTGACCTACGCAATGCTTATCACCTCATTCGCATTAGGGAAGGTGATGAGTGGAAAACCGGATTTAACACCCCTAGTGGCCACTACGAATATTTAGTAATGCCTTTTGGTCTCACTAATGCCCCTGCCGTTTTTCAGGCTATGATTAATGATGTGTTGAGAGACTTTTTGGACAATTTTGTTTTCGTCTATCTTGATGACATACTAATTTATTCTGACAATCTGGACATTCACAGACACCATGTCAGCCAGGTTTTGCAACGGCTCTGGGAAAACCACCTGTACGTAAAAGCTGAAAAGTGCAAATTCCATGCCGACACCATCTCCTTCCTGGGCTTCATTGTAGCCCCTGGAAGTGTACAGATGGATCCGGCTAAAGTTAGCGCAGTCGCCAAGTGGCCAACACCTGATAGTCGTAAGAAGGTTCAGCAATTCCTCGGTTTTGCAAACTTCTACAGACGATTTATCAGAGGCTTTAGCGCAATAGCTTCCCCTCTCCATGCTTTGACTTCTCCACAGGTGCGCTTCCACTGGTCTCCGGAGGCAGAGAGGGCATTCCAGGATCTCAAGCGCCGCTTCACGACTGCACCCATCCTCACGCTACCAGATCCACAACGCCAATTTGTGGTCGAGGTGGACGCGTCGAACGAGGGAGTTGGGGCGGTCTTATCCCAAAGACTGGAGGCAGATGGCAAGACCCACCCCTGTGCTTTTCTGTCTCGCCGGTTGAGCCCTGCAGAACGTAACTATGATGTTGGCAACAGGGAACTTCTGGCGGTCAAGGTAGCGCTGGAAGAGTGGCGACATTGGTTAGAGGGGGCACAACATCCTTTCATAGTTTGGACTGACCACAAGAACTTGGAATATATTCGAAACGCCAAGAGACTGAATTCACGTCAGGCCAGGTGGGCATTGTTTTTCAATCGTTTTAACTTCTCGTTGTCTTACAGGCCGGGGTCCCGCAACGTCAAGTCAGACTCTTTGTCACGCCTCTACGACCCCGAGCCTGCTGCCAAGGTACCAGAACCCATCCTTCCACTGAACTGTGTGGTTGGAGCGGTCACTTGGCAGATGGAACGAGAGGTAAGGCACGCTAATGGTGAGACCCCTCCACCTAGTGGGTGCCCAGAGAATCGCCTGTTTGTCCCGGTCAGTCTGCGCCCACAGGTGATCCATTGGGCTCACACCTTGCTGCTTACCTGCCATCCGGGGGTCCGGAGAACTATGTTTATGATTTCACAGCGGTTCTGGTGGCCATCCATGGAGGCGGGGGTCCGGGAGTACATCGAGGCGTGCCCGGTCTGCGCTCGTTACAAAACATCCTCTGGGCCACGTGTTGGACTTTTACAGCCGCTGCCTATCCCTTCCAGACCGTGGTCTAACATCTCTATGGACTTTGTCACTGGCCTCCCGGTCTCAAGAGGTAACACCACGGTGCTCACCGTGGTCGATCGATTTTCAAAGATGACACATTTTATTGCCTTGCCAAAGTTGCCCACAGCCAAGGACACTGCTCAGATATTGATGCAACACGTTTTTAGAATTCATGGATTTCCCACAGACATTGTATCAGACCGGGGGCCCCAATTCATCTCACGGTTCTGGAAGGAGTTCTGGAAGCTCATCGGGGCTACAGCCAGCCTGACATCAGGATACCACCCGGAAGCAAACGGCCAGACCGAGCGCCTCAATCAACAACTAGAAACCGGCCTCCGATGCCTCGTGTCCCAGAACCCAACAACGTGGAGTTCCCACCTGGTCTGGGTGGAATATGCCCATAACTCCTTGCCTACCTCTGCCACTGGTTTCTCCCCCTTCAAGTGTGTCTACGGCTACCAACCGCCAGTGTTCCCAGACTCAGAGCCAGAAGTTTTCGTGCCCTCCGCCCACGCCCTGGTGCGCCGATGCCGTCGTATTTGGCTTGCGGCCCGACAAGTGCTCGCTCGCCAAGGAGATCGGGTCAAGAAAGCAGCCGACCGGAAGCGGCGCCCAGCACCTGATTACCGACCAGGACAGAGAGTATGGCTATCCGCCAAAGACCTGCACCTCAAGGTTCCCTCCAAGAAATTAGCGCCCAGATTCGTGGGTCCCTTCCCCATCACCAAGGTCATCAGTCCAGCAGCAGTACGCCTCCGCCTACCCAGGTCGCTCTGCGGCCACCCTACTTTCCATGTCAGCCAAGTCAAGCCTGCCAAAGAAAGCCCCATGGTCCCAGCCACCAAACCCCCCCCCACCGCCGCTGGAAGCTGTAGACAGAGGACTTCTGTACCGGGTCAAGAAACTTTTAGCAGTACGCAAAAGAGGTCGAGGTAGACAGTTCTTGGTGGATTGGGAGGGGTACGGTCCAGAAGAGAGACAGTGGGTTCCCCAACGGAACATTGATGACCCCTCCCTGATCCGGGACTTCTATAGACTCCACCCTGAGGTCCCTGGGCCGTCAGGAGTCGGCCCTAGAAGGGGGGTTCTGTCACACCTGGGTGAAGTCTTGTCTGGGTTTCGTCTGTTGTCATGTTGTCTTGCCATTTCCTGTTTTATTTTGAAAGGTTAACTCTCCCTCTCGTTTCAGGTCACTTGCCCTTCCTCCTGTTTCACTGGTCTGATGTCTGTCCTGATTGCCTGATTGTTCCCACCTGTGTCACACTCCCTCATGTGTATAAATGTCTCGTCCTCCTCTTGTCTTGTGCCAGAGTATCTCGTTACTTCATGTGCGTACCTCCAGCGTTCCCTTGCCATAGCATTGTCCACAGCCACGTTTCTTGTATCTTTTTTGGATCCATGGGAGTATTTTGATTTGTAAGTTTTCTCAGGTAAGAATAGCTTCCTAGCATCACCTCCATTGGAGCGGTTTTTGTTATACTTAGTAGTTTTTTGTTCATAGCCCCTTTTTCCCTCCGTAGACGGAGCGTTTTTGAGTTATTGATATTTTTGTTAGTTTAGAGCTCAGGTCAGTTGTGTTTTTATAGCCTGTTTATTTCTCCTGTTTTGGACCCCTTCCCTTGTCCAAATAAATATATTTTCTTAAAATCCTGCATCTGTGTTCAGAGTCCTGTTCTGGTCGTGACAGACTGTTTATATCGGTATCGGTTGAAATCAGAATCTGTAATTAAGAGTTGGACAATATCGGCTATCAGCAAAAAAGCCATTATCGGACATCTCTAATTTTGATAGTCGATTAGTCACCTAATATCTTAACGATTAGTCGACTAATCAGATAATAAAGCGTACGCATATTTAATGGATCTAATTTTTCCATCGACTTCTAAATGCAGCTTAAGTTATTTTAGGGATGTGCTTACAACAAAGATGACTAATACATTCATAAGTATTTATTTTTACTGTAACTATGCTGCTCATTCAGCTGTTACAAAAATGTAAATGCCTAATAAAATGTCCATTAAAAAGAAACAATTAGCCTTGGTTATGTATTTAAAAAACAGTTGAAATAGCAGCAATGAAAACAAAGAACAAAACACTAAATCTAACATCCTCAAAAAGAAAAGCATTTTGTGATGTTTAAAAACCTGCACACTGGTATATTGACTATTGGTTAACTCTTGGCAGTTTTAGCTCTCTCGTAGACTCAATGTGTAGAATTATATATTTGATTAATTATTAAAATGTTGGCTATTTAATAGATTGTGTTTAATCTTATGATGCCTCCACATTGGTGCCTGTCTTTCTCTCTGTGGCTGTTTGTTAAATTGCCTTTTTTTTTTTTTTTTTTTACGGCATTGCAAATTGACGCTGCTTTAAAATGTACTTAATGTAGACAAAGTTTAACTGGCTGACTTTGGCTAAAACGATAGTTATTTTCACTCAATTTCGTCTCACTCTTGTTAGCTAGCTAGCAAGGTAGAAGCCGACAATCTTACCAAGGTTGAGACCGCGTCCTCCCTCCAAATGTCCACTTTAAATGCTCGCGTATCACAGATGTACTGCCATAAAAACAAGGTCCGCTTTGCAAAATGAGCAAGGCATTCATGTTTTTAACCAGAATAAGAGGAAATATCCTCACACTTTACATGTTAGCACTGGCGATGTTTTTCTAGTGACCCACTTCCGCCCGGAAAAACACCAGTGATGACATGGCGACTACAAATGTAATTATCGGCGACAAATTTTATTGGAATTTTGCCTACCGTTCACAATCATTTTAAGAGACAAGAAGACTATTTTTTTTGTTGTTGCTTTCTAACATATAAAAAAGTCTCGTTCCAGTTGGCTAGCAAGGCAGCTAATGGGAGCAATCAATTCTACCACTAAATCCCTTTAAAAATGCATTAAAAAAACTGACAAAAATACTTAAATTACGTTCCTGTATAATAACCAAACTGTAGCGACATTGTTATGGTAAGAGCAAACACAGAGGAACTCTTTTTATATCAAAGAAACTTCGGTAGTAGCCGTAAAAGCTAACTACAGCAAGAGATGAGCTAGCTTCTACATCAACGAGAAACACGTTTGAGTTTGTATTGCACATCACGGCGATACGACACCAATTAGTCCTAAATGAAAAACATGAACAAGCATATTACAGTATATGTAAAGTATTAGCCCACATTTCATGTTTTGTTTGTACACAGCTGAGCTGGCCAGACAGCGTATGTACTGTAGTTCTAATAACACGCGTGACGTGCTGCGTGTATCATGATCGATATTAAAGTGACTCACTCGATGGACAGTTGTTGGTCTGGTCCAGGACATTTCCTGTTCATTTAGGGTTAGCACGCCATTTATGTCCAAATAGCTTGTCTACAAATTCCACATCTGCAGTTTCGAGTGACTTTCACCTCACTCTCCCGGCTTCCGTCTGCTCCAACGTTTCAACTTTTTCTTTGTGCTCACTTCTAGAAGCAGAAGTTCATTCTCAGTATGTTTAGCTTCAAAAAGATGAGGTTGTGAATCCTCATCTGTCCAAAATTTGTTGTCTTCGTGTTTGTTTCCGGAAATAAGAACACAAGTTGTTGCCAGAAGTCAGACGTGCGCTGTTATGGAAACAGAAATCAATGCGCGGAAGAAATACATCCCGGAAATCATTCAAATGATCAAAATACGGTAAATATTGTACATATTACATAATGTTATGAAGGTGTTTGTTACTACATTATATACAGACTTGCAGTGTGTATATAAAACATTGCTGGAGGGTTTTGAAGTTGTTTTAGAGGCTTTGAAGGCTACAGTTACTCCCATCAGCCACTTATTTTAATCGTTTATCGTCTTTAAAATCGTAAAAAAAAAAAAAACAGACGTATGTGTTCTTGTCTCTCATAATGATTGTGAATGATAGGCAAAATTCTAAAAAAAAAAGTGTGATTCCCCTTTAAGGCATTTTTGTGTCCATGTATGAAGCAGAAAATGTCAACATTCTACACCAGGGGTGTCAAACTCACTTTAGGTCGGGGGCCACATGGAGAAAAATCTACTCCCAAATGGGCCAGACTGGTAAAATCATGGCATGATAACTTAAAAATAAAGACAACTTCAGATTGTTTTCTTTGTTTAAAAATAGAACAAGCACATTCTGGAAATGTACAAATCATAATGTTATTGTTTTTTTTACACTTACATGTTGCGTTTGATAGTATTCTACCTTTATTTGTCCTTATTTATACTTTCTGAATGAAGTATGTGATAATGTTTATCGGTCAACGGTGTAAATTTTCAATCTGTCAAGATACAAGAATAATATCAAAATCAAATTACAGGATGTTATTTATGTACCGGTAGTTTGCTCATTTTCCTCGACTGGTGCACTAACATCATGTGTTCTTTTTACAAATACATATGCATC
The DNA here is from genome assembly GCF_033978685.3 of Nerophis lumbriciformis. Classification (NCBI taxonomy): domain Eukaryota; kingdom Metazoa; phylum Chordata; class Actinopteri; order Syngnathiformes; family Syngnathidae; genus Nerophis; species Nerophis lumbriciformis. Next base: position 53,543,470 of record NC_084549.2, on the reverse strand, counting down.
ATTTACAAAGATACAAATAATTGCTATTGCGACATCTAGTGGACACATTTAGAACAGCAGATTCTTTCATTGAAAAATTTCGGCTCATTTTTATACTTAGCAAACTCATCCCGTGGGCCGGATAAAACCTGTTCGCGGGCCTGATCCGTCCCGCGAGCCCTACGTTTGACACCCCTGTTCTACACAGGGGTGATCACACAAGTGATCACATTTTGGGCTGTACCATCTGGATTCAGGCCTTTTTATTTATTTATTTATTTTTTACAATTGGGAGGTAGCGCACACTCGAGTGTTTTCCTCATTTTATTTGCTCTGTTCAACCGCTATAGTAACGTTCTTATATTTTTGGTTTAAAAAGGTCGCCGGGAGCATGTTGAAAACTTAGACTTGGACAAACTTTAATGATCCACAAGGGAAATTGTTCTACAAAGTAGCTCAGTTACAAAGGATGGAAAGTGTAAGGATGGAAAGGATAATGCAGGTTTAAATTAGACTAAAAATGTACCATAGTAGCAATATAAAATATAACATATGTAATATTTACATATTATATATACAGTATATGATATATACTGATTTATTATAATATATTATATATTTATATAATATATACAATATATAACAATTACAATGTTCAATATTACAGTATATGTAACAGCTGCAGCATAAAATAGATCAGTGTTTTTCAACCTTTTTTGAGATAAGGCACATTTTTTGTGTTGAAAAAATCCGGAGGCACACCACCAGCAGAAATCATTAAAAACCGAAACTCAGTTGACAGTAAAAAGTCGTTGTCGCAATTGTTGGATATGACTTTAAACCATAACCAAGCATACATCAATATAGCTCTTGTCTCAAAGTAGGTGTACTGTCACCACATGTCACATCACGCCGTGACTTATTTTGAGTTTTTTGCTTTTTTCCTGTGTGTAGCGTTTTAATTCTTGTCTTGCGCTCCTATTTTGGTGGCTTTTTCTCTTTTGTTGGTATTTTCCTGTTGCAGTTTCATGTCTTCCTTTGAGCGATATTTCCCGCTTCTACTTTGTTTTAGCAATCAAGAATATTTCAGTTGTTTTTATCCTTCTTTGTGGGGACATTGTTGATTGTCATGTCATGTTCGGATGTACTTTGTGGACGCCGTCTTTGCTCCACAGTAAGTCTTTGCTGTCGTCCAGCATTCTGTTTTTGTTTACTTTGTAGCCAGTTCAGTTTTAGTTTCATTCTGCATAGCCTTCCCTAAGCTTCAATGCCTTTTATTAGGGGCACTCACCTTTTGTTTATTTTTGGTTCCACTGAGTAGTCGTGAGTTCAATCCCGGCCTCGGGATCTTTCTGTGTGGAGTTTGCATGTTCTCCCCGTGACTGCGTGAGTTCCCTCCGGGTACTTCCTCCCACCTCCAAAGACATGCACCTGGGGATAGGTTGATTGGCAACACTAAATTGGCCCTAGTGTGTGAATGTGAGTGTGAATGTTGTCTGTCTATCTGTGTTGGCCCTGCGATGAAGTGGCGACTTGTCCAGGGTGTACCCCGCCTTCCGCCCGATTGGAGCTGAGATAGGCTCCAGCGCCCCCCGCGACCCCGAAGGGAATAAGCGGTAGAAAATGGATGGATGGATGGGCATCAGACACTTTTTTTTTTTACCTGCACAATGCCTCCCGCTGTTCCTGTCATCTACAAAGCAATTAGCTACCGGCTGCCACCTACTGATATGGAAGAGTATTACATGGTTACTCTGCCGAGGTCTAGACAGCACCGACACTCAACAACAACACATAATTTGCAGATTATAATTACTGGTTTGCAAAATGATATTTTTAACCCAAATAGATGAAAATAGATAATCTCCCATGAAACACCAGACTGGAACTCACGGCACAGTGGTTGCAAAACACTGAAATAGAGAATTTTTTTTTTTTTTTTTTTTTTAAATTACAACTCAAATTTGTTTACAAATAGTTTTTGGTTGACAATTTTGTTTTGTTTGATTCCATAAAAAAACATATTTATTTTGTAATCATTACTGTTTGAAACTGTTGTCATGGTGACCGCACATCGCTGATAAAGATGTTCTTCACCTTATGTATGTTCTTGAGGTTCTTCTTGTGTTCTGTGCACGCCCCCTTTGTGACGTCACTTCTGGAGGCTGGGCCGCTGCTCCATCAAGAAACTTTCCCGGAGTTCTGGAGCTCCTCGGACGGACCGCGGCAGAACCTCCTCGCTAAGACCAGACGCTACAAGGTTGCGAGAGGGACTGTAAAGGACGCGGACATGCTGTGGACCGTACTTATACTTGTCATTAGTTGTCTGGTGTCACCGCCGTGTGTGTCCGCGCAGACACGCACACGCAGCGCTGTCAGGAAGCTCTACGTACTTCAGCCCGGGTCGGGTCCAGGACCGGTTCTTGGTCCCGGTCCCGGGCCGAGCTCGACGGGGGCGACCCGCGGGATGTTAGTCGGTTCGGTTTCACGGCGTCACGCCGCGTCTTACAACGTGGAACTCGGCCAGGAGGTTCGCGCCCGCCGGACGGAGATGCAAGCCTCGACATCCCAGGAGTCCATTGTTCGACACACCGAACCGGACCAACACAAGCAGATCCTCAAGCAGTTTGGGTGAGAGAGAAATACATCCATCAAATTCACCTTTTCTTTCATCCCTTTATGCTCTTTAAGAATCAACATTTGGAATATTATGACATATTGTCTGTTATTATTTTATTAAATTCAGCTTATTTACATATAAAGGTAAATCACGTGTTTCCAAAGTGCGGCCCGGGGGCCACATTACGGTCTGCAGCTCATTCTTTTTTTTGGTCCTCAACTAGGGATATACAGTATGGCCTAAAATGTTATTGCGATCTATATTTCAGGCTCCTGCGATATCAATATATAACACAATTAGAGATGTCCGATAATGGCTTTTTTGCTGATATCCGATATTCCGATATTGTCCAACTCTTAATTACCGATTCCGATATCAACCGATACCGATATATACAGTCGTGGAATTAACACATTATTATGCCTAATTTTGTTGTGATGCCCCGCTGGATGCATTAAACAATGTAACAAGGTTTTCCAAAATAAATCAACTCAAGTTATGGAAAAAAATGCCAACATGGCACTGCCATATTTATTATTGAAATCACAAGGTGCTTTATTTTTTTTAACATGCCTCAAAACAGCAGCTTGGAATTTAGGACATGCTCTCCCTGAGAGAGCATGAGGAGGTTGGGTGGGCAGGGTTGGGGGGGTTTAGGTGGGGGGCGGGGGTGTATATTGTAGCGTCCCGGAAGAGTTAGTGCTGCAAGGGGTTCTGGGTGTTTGTTCTGTTGTGTTATGGTGCGGATGTTCTCCCGAAATGTGTTTGTCATTCTTGTTTGGTGTGGGTTCACAGTGTGGCGCATATTTCTAACAGTGTTAAAGTTGTTTATACGGCCACCCTCAGTGGTAACCTGTATGGCTGTTGACCAATTATGCCTTGCATTCACTTGTGTGTGTGAAAAGCTGTAGATATTACGTGACTGGGCCGCAAAGGCAGTGCCTTTAAGGTTAATTGGCGCTCTGTACTTCTCCCTACATCCGTGTACACAGCGGCGTTTTAAAAAGTCATACATTTTACTTTTTGAAACCGATAATTTTGAAACCGATACCGATAATTTCCGATATTACATTATAAAGCATTTATTGGCTGATAAATACATTATTTGGCATGTAAAGGATAATAGAACTATTTCAAAACTGATTACAAATTGTAATATGGCTGCTGAGGTATTTGGTAAAAATTGCTTAACTTCCGGTTGTATTATTTTCTCGGCATCAAGGGTTGGAATTGGGGGTTAAATCACCAAAATGATTCCTGAGCGGGGCCACCGCTGCTGCTCACTGCTCCCCTCGCCTCCCAGGGGGTGGAACAAGGGGATGGGTCAAATGCAGAGGGTAATTTCACCACACCTAGTGTGTGTGTGACTATCAGTGGTACGTTAACTTTAATTTACTGTTAATATCTGGTTGCTTCCTGTTGTAACATGGTTCTATCAACACTTCTGTTAAAATGCAATAAACACAAAATCTTCTGTTTTTTCAATACTTTTTACATTTTAAACGAGACTACAGATTTGGGTGTCTATCCAACTCCAAGGGGCAGTATTGGTCATACCAATGCTGATATTGATAATTCAAACTTTCAGGATCATTGAATGATTACATTTTTGATCACAATCATAATAATACAAAAAAAAACAAGATGGCGGTGTAACAATATCAATTAAATATTCAAATAATTATCCTTGTTTTTTCTGTTATTATCCTTGTACTCCTATGTCCAGGGACTTATTTCCTAAGTTTGTACACAATAGCAACAATGACAAAAGATTTTGTCTTGAGAGAGAAATACATCCATCGAATTCAGCTTTTCCTTCATCCCTTTATGCTCTTATGTATCAACATTTGTAATAATATGAAATATTGTCTGACATTATCTTATGACATTCAGCTTATTTACATCCGGAGGTAAATCATGGGTGTCCAAAGTGCGCCCCAGGGGCCACTTTACGGTCTGCAGCTCTTTTTTTTTTTTATTGGTCCTCAACGAGGGATATTTGCCTAAAATCTTTTTGCGATCTATATTTCAGACTCCTGCAATATCAATATATAACACAATACATTATTTGGCCTGTAAAGGATAATAGAACCAATTCAAAACAGATTACAAATTCTAATATGGCTGCTGAGGTATTTGGTAAAAATTGCTTAACTTCCGGTTGTATTATTTTCTCAGCGTCAAGGGTTGGAATTGGGGGTTGAATGGGATAAAATTGCTATGATATGAAAAGGATTAAATAAGCTCTGCTTCTTCCTACTCCTTATGAATATGGCTGCTGAGGTATGAGGTAAAAATTGCTCAACTTCCGGTTGAATTATTTTCTCAAAACTGTTATTGATCTACTTGTTAATTTACTGTTAATATCGGGTTGCTTTCTGTTGTAACATGGTTCTATCTACACTTCTGTTAAAATGCAATAAACACTAATTCTTCTTTTTTTCAATACTTTTTTCGTTTTGAACGAGATTACAGATTTGGGTGTCTTTCCAACTCCAAGGAGTTACAGGGGCAGTATTGGTCATACCAATGCTGATATTGATAATTCAAACTTTCAGGATCATTGAATGATTACATTTTTAATCACAATCATAATAAGAAAAAAAACACAAGATGGTAGTGTAACAATATCAATTAAATATTCAAATGATTATTCTGGTTTTTTTCTGTTATTATCCTTGTCTCTATGTCCAGGGACTTATTTCCTAAGTTTGTACACAATAACAACAATGACAAAATATTTTGTCATAATAAAGAATATCGATCTTATCATTGTCGTGTCTATACAGTGATATTACACTTTGTATAGTTACTCTCGTTACTTGTATCGATCTGCTCACCTCTGTTTACTTTGAGAAGCTCTCGCTTAGTGGTTTGTAAGGCTGGGCGATATGGACGAAAAAGTATATCTCGATATATTTTTACTTAAACTGAATATTCGATATATATCTCGATATATTTTTTGGTGAAAATATACATATAAAGATATTTATATATTTCAAGTAATACAGAATTACATAACATAAATAAAATAGAAAAATATTCTTTCTACGTAAAAAAAATACAACATGTATCAAACTCAGATAAAAAAATAAATTTGCAGGCAGACACTTTGTGATATCCCTTCCTGGTTCGATGACTTGCCCTATCTTGCCTCTGATTGGCCTGTCCCTAACCAATCATGACTCATCATAGTAAACAACCAACCAATCGTGGATGTTCTTATACGTGCAAGCTCGTCTTGGATTGATTGATTGATTGAGACTTTTATTAGTAGGTTGCACAGTGAAGTACATATTCCGTACAATTGACCACTAAATGGTAACACCCGAATAAGTTTTTCAACTTGTTTGAGTCGGGGTCCACTTAAATTGATTCATGATACAGATATATACTATCAGATATATACTATTATCATAATACAGTCATCACACAAGATAATCACATTGAATTATTTACATTATTTACAATCCGGGGTGTGGAGGGGGTTGGGGGGGTTAGGTTTGGTTGTTATCATCAGTCATCAACAATTGAGAACATAGAAATGGATATTGGAACAGTATAGTGGATATTGGAACAGTGTAGGTCTGACTTGGTAGGATATGTACAGCAAGTAGTGGACATAGAGAGAGAGAGAGAGAGAGAGAGAGAGAGAGAGAGAGAGAGATCAGAAGGCAATAGAAAAAGTATCTACATTTGATTGTTTACATTTGATTATTAACAATCCGGGGAGGGTGTTACTTTAGGGTTGTAGCTGCATGGAGGTTTACTTTTATTGCGGTTTTGAAGGAGGATAGAGATGCCCTTTCTTTTATACCTGTTGGGAGTGCATTCCACATTGATGTGGCATAGAAAGAGAATGAGTTAAGACCTTTGTTAGATCGGAATCTGGGTTTAACGTGGTTAGTGGAGGTCCCCCTGGTGTTGTGGTTATGGCGGTCATTTATGTTAAGGAAGTAGTTTGACATGTACTTCGGTATCAGGGAGGTGTAGCGGATTTTATAGACTAGGCTCAGTGCAAGTTGTTTTACTCTGTCCTCCACCCTGAGCCAGCCCACTTTGGAGAAGTGGGTAGGAGTGAGGTGGGATCTGGGATGGAGGTCTAGAAGTAATCTGACTAGCTTGTTCTGGGATGTTTGGAGTTTAGAGTTGAGGGTTTTGGAGGTGCTAGGGTACCAGGAGGTGCATGCGTATTCGAAAAAGGGTTGAACGAGAGTTCCCGCTAGAATCCTCATGGTGCTTTTGTTGACCAGAGAGGAGATTCTATAGAGAAATCTCGTTTGTTGGTTGACCATTTTATCACAGGAAAGATTAGCCTCTAGAATGGCACCTAGGTAGGTGACCTCATCTTTCCTGGTGATAACAATGTCACCCACTTTTATAGTGAAGTCATTGACTTTCTTAAGGTTGATGTGGGACCCAAACAGGATGGATTCCGTTTTACCCAAGTGTATGGATAGCTTGTTGTCAGCGAGCCAGGTGCAAGTTCTACAGAGTTCAGCACTGAGGATTTTCTCCACCTGTGACTTGTCCCTGTCTGATACCAGCAAGGCAGAGTCATCCGCAAACAAGAACAATTGACAGTTGCATGCTGATGACAAGTCATTTATGTATACTAGGAACAGTAAAGGCCCCAATATACTGCCTTGGGGGACTCCACAGCTCACTGAGAGGAGGGGGAACGCGGTGCCGTTCACCTCTACCACCTGTTCCCTCCCCTCCAAGTATGATTGCATCCAGCTCGATGAGGTTTTGTTAAATCCGATTGCTCTGAGCTTATCCAACAGTATAGCGTGGTTAACGGTGTCAAAGGCCTTCTGAAGGTCCAGCATGACCATGCCGCAGTATCTGCCCGCGTCCACCTCATGTTTGATGTGGTCGGTCAGATAGAGAAGGCATGTGTCAGTGGAGTGGTTAGTTCTGAAGCCGGATTGGAATTTGTACATGAGTTTATTGGTGGCAAGGTAACCATCAACCTGTTCATAAACTATTTTTTCCATTACTTTCGAAATGGAACTGAGAATAGAAACAGGTCGGTAGTTGCCAGGTTCCAATTTGCTTCCTTTTTTAAAGAGGGGAGTTACTCTTGCTATCTTAAAATCTTTTGGTACTTGGCCTTGTGAAATTGAGAGGTTTATTATGTGCGTGATGATTGGGGCAATGATGGAGGCAGAGTCCCTGAGGAATCTGGAGGGAATATTATCAAGGCTGGTGGCCTTGTTTGGGTGGAGCGCCCTCAATTCTTTAAGCACCTCATCAGCTGTGACCATTTCTAATTTGAAATCATTGTTGGATATTCCTAGCTTTCTGTAGAAGGCTTTAATGTGTTCTACACCAAAGCGACCAGAGTGGTGGGACAGCTTGTTGACAAGAGTTGCGGCTATGCTGGTGAAAAAGGCGTTAAGTCTGCTTGCTACCTCCATTTTGTCTGTAATGAGGGAGTCACCCTCCTTGATGCTGATGTTGGTGAGTCTGGTTTTAAGTTTTTGGCTGCAACCGGGAAGCTGGTTGTTGAGAATTTTCCAGAGCTCACGTGGCTTATTTGTGTTTTTCTCTATTTTGTCGTTAATGTAATTTTTTTTAAGGATTTAGTTAGGTTGGTTGACTTATTTCTTAATTTATTGCATTGCTTTTTGAGAGTTGAAAGGAGTGATTTGAGGTTGTTATTATTGGGTTGTTTATCTACTTCTGTTTTACACTTTTGGTATTCGGAGTATTTTCTGTCTCTGTCTTTTATGGCAGCTAATAGGTCCGGATTCATCCATGGTTCAGAGCGGGCTTTGATCCTGACTGTTTTCACGGGAGCCATGTCATTTAGTATCTTTAGGAACGCTGTTTTGAAGCGATCCCAAGCAACATCGACCAGTTTGCTCGCGAGCACAGGGGACCAGTCCCACTCATCTAATTTTAAATTGAAATTATCACTGGAGTATTTTTTAAGGGTTCTGGATTGGGCTGTTATGTGGCCATTGGCTTTGGGTTTAGCTATTTTGCGGGTGCAGAAGGTTAGATAGTGGTCGCTAAGACCACAGATCATGACCCCACTATTTTTTATTTTAGGCCAGTCTGAAGTGAGAATGAGATCTATGGTTGATTGGGTGGAATCACACACCCTTGTAGGTAGTGCTATTAGCTGGGAAAGACTGTGTAGATTACAAAACTTGCTGTAGGATCTGAAGACAGGCGCATCTCTGCCTTGAATATCTGTGTTCAGATCCCCAGTTATGATTTTCTCCACGTTGTCTGCCCCAGCCAAGCACTCCTCCAGAGCCCCATAGAAATCACTCTGATTAGGGGGTCTGTAAACAGTCCCTATCAGTACCGGCTTAGCGTTTTTAAATTTGATTTCCGCCCACACAGATTCAAGGTCATTGTGGTTAAGATCAGTGCGAGTTATGTATTTTATATCCTGGTGAATATACCGTATTTTCCGCACCATAAGGCGCCCTGGGTTAAAAGCCGCGCCTTCAATGAACGGCATATTTCAAAACTTTGTCCACCTATAAGCCGCCCGGTGTTGTAAGCCGCATCTAACTGCGCTAAAGGAATGTCAAAAAAACAGTCAGATAGGTCAGTCAAACTTTAATAATATATTAAAAACCAGCGTTCTAACAACTCTGTTCACTCCCAAAATGTACGCAAATGTGCAATCACAAACATACGTATATCAACATGGACAGAGCTGCGTGAAAAAAGCCACCCGGCCTCTTCGCGTAAACTTAAACTTACCTTAACCACTCGCTCATCTTTTCTTCATCCATCCCTTCGAGTTAGCTTTTATGATGACGCCGGCTGGAAAGGTCTCTTTTGGCAAGGTCTTCCTTTTGAATATCACCATGGGTGGAAGTTTCTGGCCATTAGCATGGCAAGCTAGAACCACAGTGAAGGATGACTTCTCATTCCCTGTGGTGCGAATATTCACCGTACGTGCTCCCGTTGTATCCACAGTGCGGTTCACAGGAATATCAGTTGCTGTGAAATAGTAATCCGTGTGCGGATGGAGAGATTGCGTCTTTTCATGAACCGGATCCCTGACGCTTAGTAGGAGCCATTTTGTGGTCTTTACAGATGTAAACACACAAAGGAAATGAAACGTACGGTATATCCGCGCGCTTTTTCTTCTTCTACGCGGGCGGGTGGTTGCTTACAGTAGAAGAAGAAGCGCTTCCTGTTCTATGGGGGCGGGTGCTTACCTTGGCGGTTGCTTGCGTAGAAGAAGAAGCGCTTCCTGTTCTACCGGGAAAAAAGATGGCGGCTGTTTACCGAAGTTGCGAGATCGAAACTTTATGAAAATGAATCGTAATATTAATCCATATATAAAGCGCACCGGGTTAAAAGCCGCACTGTCAGCCTTTGAGTAAATTTGTGGTTTTTAGGTGCGGCTAATAGTGCGGAAAATACGGTACATACAAACGCCCCCACCATGTTTATTCCTGTCCTTTCTGATAACCGAAAAGTTTTCTATTTCTATCTCTGAGTCAGAAACACTTTGATCAAATTTGGTTTCAGAGAAACACAGGATTTTTACCTTCGTGTTGAGGAACATTTCTCTGATTTGGTCGAGTTTGGTTCCAGAGAGGCTGGAAGGAGGAAGGGGAGAAGTGTAGTAGCTAGGGGTGTAACGGTACACAAACATTTCGTTTCGGTACGTACCTCGGTTTAGAGGTCACGGTTCGGTTCATTTTCGGTAAAGTAAGAAAACAACAAAATATAAATATTTTGGTTATTTATTTACCAAATTTGTAAACAATGTCATAACATACATGTACACACAGGGTCCATTGCCAGGGTTAATGTGGTCAACATATATCAAATAAAAACTAAATAAGATAAGGCTCAGAATGGTTTCTTAACAAAACCTTTCTACATATAAAGTGCTTTTTTTGATTGATTGATTGAGACTTGTATTAGTAGATTGCACAGTACAGTACATATTCCGTACAATTGACCACTAAATGGTAACACCCGAATAAGTTTTTCAACTTTTTTTAAGTCGGGTTCCACGTTAATCAACATTAAACTGCCTCAAGTTGTTGCTCAGATTAAATAAAATGACATAACTTTTCTTCTACATATAAAAAGTGCAACATTAAACAGTTTCAAGTCAACTCAGCCTCAGATTAACTTTTCGTCCCCCCCCCAGCCTGGCTAACTTTGCAGTAAGAGGTGGGAGCTGTTTGCTCGTTTTTATCTTTGTTGAAGCGATGTTCACTTGGGGGTGGTGCCGCTTCTAATGGGTTAGCATGTTTGACGTGTTGGCAGAAGCATACCCTACTGCGGCTGAACAATGTCGTCAAACCTCCGTCCTACGCACCGCGCAGCCGAAGTGTTCCCAAACGGGAGATCTTAACGAGGCAGAAGGGTCTTCCAGCTCTGGCTTTTACATGTTGTCGTAGCCCGGTCGTTGCTAGCATGTGTTGTGCCTCAGTGTGCATTGTTTACACAACGTGCAACGCTACTTAATATGTCCGTGTGGAAACTCGTTTAATACACCTCCGAACCGAACCGAAACCCCCGTACCGAAACGGTTCAATACAATTACACGTACCGTTACACCCCTATTAGTAGCCCATGGAGGGGGAGTGGGGGAGAACAAGGAACACAATAAATAGGCAGCGTTTGGTAATTTTAACGTGAAATAAATGATATCCTTTTCTTAATTCATATCTTGTTTAAAAAGATATCGATATATCTTACAAACTCGATATATCACCCGGCCCTAGTGGTTAGCATGGCTTATCGTATCCTCCTGTGATGAGTAGTGTAGCATGTTTGACTATTCCTCGTCCTCCTGTGATAATGATATTTGTAAGAAACATACTTTTTTTTTGCCACTATCGAGTCGAGGATTACTGACTTAGAGGCGGCTTTGCACTGTTGAGGGACGTTAGCCGCTAGTTCGCTAGCGAGGACACTACATTGCGTTGAGGACGTGTTGGTTTTCTCTTGTCGCTGTCAAATTTGCAGGCCTCAGCTACAATGTGTCAACATACATTATGACAAAATAACAATATTATTAAAAGATCTATCTTTGGCCAAATTTATATAATTTATATCGTGTAACTGTACCCTTTAACATATTGTAAAATTCAACTGAACTGATTATAAAGGAAATATATTATTAGATATTACACTTGTTTGCAGCCTTCACACCAGACCTGTGAAATTTTTATTTAGACTCAGGGGCCACATTGGTAGGCCGCTGTGTACGTGTTTGTGTATGTATGTACACATATATAACTGTTAACTTATTCAGTCTTAACTTATTCACCATAACTACTCATCCACTGCAATTTAATCATCTACATAACCACTTCAGTTGAACTGTTTATTTATCCACTGTTATTTAACTGTTTATTCATTAATTCATCCTTCACTGCCATATCACTGTCATCTATTCATTGTCATATATCATATGGCATGTTGTAAGGAGAAATGGAAAACATGTCATATAACATGTTGAAACGACATTCATGTTCGAATTAAACTTCAACGAACCAAGAATTATAACTGCTAACTGGCCAAATCCAAGATGTTGCTGGATAGGGGGATTGCTCAACAAAGTTTTGTTGTGTCCCAATACAATGACAATAAAGCATCTATCCTATCCTATCCCATCCTATGTATGTGTATAATAGGGTTGTCAACGTTAACGCGTTAACGCATGTTGTACAAAAAAATATTATTGTGTTACCATAAAAGTATGAAAATTAATTACAGTGCAAGCAATTTATTCGCATTTGCGACTAAAAATAGGTTGTGCGAATATTTAAAAAAAAAAAAAAAAAAAAGGAGCGCACGTACGAATCTGGATCTGAACCCGAGTGGTGTTCTGTTATTGGACTTTTGTGCTCGTCACAGATTGTCGATAACAAACACCATGTTCAAACATAAGGGTGTCCATATGTGCACTTGGCACCAGGACACCCTAGGCCGCAGTTCCATGATCGACTTTGTAGTTGTGTCATCGGATTTGCGGTCTCATGTTTTGGACACTCGGGTGAAGAGAGGGGCGGAGCTTTCTACCGATCACCACCTGATGGTGAGTTGGCTGCGATGGTGGGGGAGGATGCCGGACAGACCTGGCAGGCCCAAACGCATTGTGAGGGTTTGCTGGGAACGCCTGGCAGAGTCTCCTGTCAGAGAGAGTTTCAATTCCCACCTCCGGAAGAACTTTGAACATGTCACGAGGGAGGTGCTGGACATTGAGTCCGAGTGGACGATGTTCCGTACCTCTGTTGTCGAGGCGGCCGATTGGAGCTGTGGCCGCAAGGTAGTTGGTGCCTGTCGTGGCGGTAATCCTAGAACCCGTTGGTGGACGCCGGCGGTGAGGGATGCCGTCAGGCTGAAGAAGGAGACCTATCGGGTTCTTTTGGCTCATGGGACTCTTGAGGCAGCAGACAGGTACCGACAGGCCAAGCGGTGTGCGGCTTCAGCGGTCGCGGAGGCAAAAACTCGGACATGGGAGGAGTTCGGGGAGGCCATGGAAAAAGACTTCCGGACCGCTTCGAAGCAATTCTGGACCACCATCCGCCGCCTCAGGAAGGGGAAGCAGTGCAGTGTCAACACCGTGTATGGTGGGGATGGTGCTCTGCTGACCTCGACTGCGGATGTTGTGGATCGGTGGAGGGAATACTTCGAAGACCTCCTCAATCCTACCAGCACGTCTTCCTATGAGGAAGCAGGGCCTGGGGAATCTGTGGTGGGCTCTCCTATTTCTGGGGCTGAGGTTGCCGAGGTAGTTAAAAAGCTCCTCGGTTGCAAGGCCCCGGAGGTGGATGAGATCCGCCCGGAGTTCCTTAAGGCTCTGGATGTTGTGGGGCTGTCTTGGTTGACAAGACTCTGCAACATCGCGTGCACATCGGGGGCGGTACCTCTGGATTGGCAGACCGGGGTGGTGGTTCCTCTCTTTAAGAAGGGGAACCGGAGGGTGTGTTCCAACTATCGTGGGATCACACTCCTCAGCCTTCCCGGTAAGGTCTATTCAGGTGTACTGGAGAGGAGGCTACGCCGGATAGTCGAACCTCGGATTCAGGAGGAACAGTGTGGTTTTCGTCCTGGTCGTGGAACTGTGGACCAGCTCTATACTCTCGGCAGGGTCCTTAAGGGTGCATGGGAGTTTGCCCAACCAGTCTACATGTGCTTTGTGGACTTGGAGAAGGCATTCGACCGTGTACCCCGGGAAGTCCTGTGGGGAGTGCTCAGAGAGTATGGGGTAATGGACTGTCTTATTGTGGCAGTTCGCTCCCTGTATAATCAGTGTCAGAGCTTGGTCCGCATTGCCGGCAGTAAGTCGGACACGTTTCCAGTGAGGGTTGGACTCCGCCAAGGCTGCCCTTTGTCACCGATTCTGTTCATAACCTTTTTGGACAGAATTTCTAGGCGCAGTCAGGGCGTTGAGGGGATCTGGTTTGGTGGCTGCAGGATTAGGTCTCTGCTATTTGCAGATGATGTGGTCCTGATGGCTTCCTCCGGCCAAGATCTTCAGCTCTCACTGGATCGGTTCGCAGCCGAGTGTGAAGCGACTGGGATGGGAATCAGCACCTCCAAGTCCGAGTCCATGGTTCTCTCCCAGAAAAGGGTGGGGTGCCATCTCCGGGTTGGGGAGGAGATCTTGCCCCAAGTGGAGGAGTTCAAGTACCTCGGAGTCTTGTTCACGAGTGGGGGAAGAGTGGATCGTGAGATCGACAGGCGGATCGGTGCGGCGTCTTCAGTAATGCGGACGCTGTATCGATCTGTTGTGGTGAAGAAGGAGCTGAGCCGGAAGGCAAAGCTCTCGATTTACCGGTCGATCTACGTTCCCATCCTCACCTATGGTCATGAGCTTTGGGTCATGACCGAAAGGACAAGATCACGGGTACAAGCGGCCAAAATAAGTTTCCTCCGCCGAGTGGCGGGGCTCTCCCTTAGAGATAGGGTGAGAAGCTCTGTCATTCGGGGGGAGCTCAAAGTAAAGCCGCTGCTCCTCCACATCGAGAGGAGCCAGATGAGGTGGTTCGGGCATCTGGTCAGGATGCCACCCGAACGCCTCCCTAGGAAGGTGTTTCGGGCACGTCCGACCGGTAGGAGGCCACGGGGAAGACCCAGGACACGCTGGGAAGACTATCTCTCCCGGCTGGCCTGGGAACGCCTCGGGATCCCCCGGGAGGAGCTGGACGAAGTGGCTGGGGAGAGGGAAGTCTGGGCTTCCCTGCTTAAGCTGCTGCCCCCGCGACCCGACCTCGGATAAGCGGAAGAAGATGGATGGATGGATGGACGTACGAATACAGATTTGAACCCTTTAATTTGCATTTTGCTCCTAAAATAAATCCATCCAAAGTTGCTCAAATTCGAGTAGCGTTTTTTATCTGTATAGCATGTTCGAAATAAACTTTAACCATAACCAAATGGACAAGTGATTGATGCGGAGGTTTCACTGATCACTTTCTGCAGAGCTGTGTGTGTCTCTCCCCCTCCTCCTCAATGCACAGACGGGGGTGGAGATGTAGCCCTGCTCCGAGCTCACACACTCAAAGTCTTCAAACACGGAAGAAACAATGCTTTAGAGCCTGATTTACTATCCAAACACCATGCGGTAATCAGCGTGTGCAAACAATAAAAATGTCTGCACATTGGTGGCCGTGTTGCGTGCGATTTATCGCATGTGTAATTGAAAAGTGGTGCAGACCGCCTTATTGAAATGAGGATTTTGCGTATACTATACGAGGCATCACAACGAAGACACTCTCATTTCTTGCACATCCATGTTATCAGGTCCTACCATTGCCGTTTTTAAACATGCAGGAGAAATGTACCCCTTTTTATGGGCATTGTAGAAGCAGTCATGCATTGCATAAATATTGGTGTATATATATATATATATATATATATATATATATATATATATATATATATATATATATATATATATATATATATATATATTTTTTTTTTTTATCGTTGAAGGTCCACGGGAGGGAGGCTGCACTTCCTCTGCTCAAAGCGCAAACATGCATATTTCTAGAAGGTTTTTTTCATATAAGACATATTTTATTAATATACTGTATATTATATGTGAACAAATCAAACGTCATTTAAAAAATACTGAAGGACACCAAAATGCATCAATTGAATTTGTTTTAATCAGCCCCTTAAGTCCTCTAGCAGGTATAAAATTATAAAATGATATTGCTGAATAGACGGTATAACTAATGTTTTTATTTCTTCTAGGGCTGGGCCAAGAATACGTAATAAATAATATATCCCGATAGACACATACAGACGTTCCCTCCAGGACCAATGTTTTCGTTTGGGTAACACCCTTCACTTTACTCGACAATGGGTCTGCTAAGCTCCGCTTTCAGGTCGGAATGACGAGGCGCCGACTTGTGACAATTTGGTCGCCTTTTTCTTATTTCTGCCGGACACAACTGGACACATTCGCCAGTCGCCTCTATTGCTGCACATGCTTGCTATTGCTCATTCTCTTCACTCTTCCACTCACCCACTGACGTCACTTACACAACAGTACACACTGCCACTCTTAAAGGAGCACCCACACACATACGCTACTCTCATAACACTAGTGTGGTTGCACCGTCTTTCTGTCTTGCTGTGGATTCTCTGCATGGAGTGAGAAGAGAAACTTTGATATCTTGATATATCAACTCAATAACAGAAACTTGTCTTTAGTTTTGTTGGTTTTAATGCAGATGGCATGGCAACATCCTGACACTTCCAATGTGTCCTTTTAATGAGTCGCTTCCCAGACTACTTTGTAGTGTTCAAAAGCTTATACACTACTGCCATCTAATGTCTCAAATCTGCAACTACCTTCAAATCTACAAAACCTAAAACCAGTGAAATTGGCACGTTGTGTAAATCGTAATTAAAAACAGAATACAATGATTTGCATATCCTTTTAAACCTATATTCAATTGAATACACTGCAAAGACAAGATACTTAACGTTCGAACTGGTAAACTTTGTTATTTTTTGCAAATATTAGCTCATTTGGAATTTGATGCCTGCAACATGTTTCAAAAAAGCTGTCACAAGTGGCAAAAAAGACTGCGAAAGTTGAAGAATGCTCATCAAACACTTATTTGGAACATCCCACAGGTGAACAGGCTAATTGGCAACAGGTGGGTGCCATGATTGGGTATAAAAGCAGCTTCCTTGAAATGCTCAGTCATTCACAAACAAGGATGGGGCGAGGGTCACCACTTTGGCTCAGGAACACTTCAGAAATCCACTGTCAGTAACTACAGTTTGTCGCTACATCTGTAAGTGCAAGTTAAAACTCTACTATACAAAGCCAAAGCCATTTATCAACAACACCCAGAAACGCTGCTGGTTTCGCTGGGCCCGAGCTTATCTAACATGGACTGATGCAAAGAGGAAAAGTGTTCTGTGGTCTGACGAGTCCACATTTTAATTTTTTTTTTGGAAACTGTGGACGTCTTGTCCTCCAGACCAAACAGGAAAAAAAACATCCTGACTGTTATAGGCGCAAAGTTGAAAAGCCAGCATCTGTGATGGTATGGGTGTGTATTAGTGTCCAAGGCATGGGTAACTTACACATCTGTGAAGGCACCATTAATGCTGAAATGTACATACAGGTTTTGGAGTAACATATGTTGCCATCCAAGCAACGTTATCATGGACGCCCCTGCTTATTTCAGCAAGACAATTCCAAGCCACATTCTGCATGCCAAGCCACATTCTGGGTACTAGACTGGCCTGCCTGTAGTCCAGACCTGTCTCCCATTGAAAATGTGTGGCGCATTATGAAGTGTAAAATAAGACAATGGAGATCCCGGACTGTTGAACAATTTAAGCTGCATATCAAGCAAGAATGGGAAAGAATGCCACCTGAAAAGCTTAAAAAATGGGTCTCCTCATTTCCCAAACGTTTGATTGATTGATTGAAACCTTTATTAGTAGATTGCACAGTGAAGTACATATTTCGTACAATTGACCACTAAATGGTAACACCGAATAACTTTTTCAACTTGTTTAAGTCGGGGTCCTGATACAGATATATACTATTTTCATAATACAGTCATCACACAAGATAATCATCAGAGTATATACATTGAATTAGTTACATTATTTACAATCCGGGGTGTGGGATATGGATGGGGGGGGGGGTTAGGTTTGGTTGGTATCAACACTTCAGTCATCAACAATTGCATCATCAGAGAAATGGACATTGGAACAGTGTAGGACTGACTTGGTAGGATATGTACAGTAAGTAGTGGACACAGAGAGAGAGAGAGAGATCAGAAAGTATAAGAAAAAGTGTCTACATTTGATTATTCACATTTGATTATTTACAATCCGAAGAGGTATGATGTGTTTAGGGTTGAAGTTGCCTGGAGGTGTTCTTTGAGTGCGGTTTTGAGGGAGGATAGAGATGCCCTTTCTTTTACACTAGTTTGGAGTGCATACAATATTGATGTGGCATAGAAAGAGAATGAGTTAAGACCTTTGTTAGATCGGAATCTGGGTTTAACGTGGTTAGTGGAGCTCCCTCTGGTGTTGTGGTTATGGCGGTCATTTACGTTAAGGAAGTAGTTTGACATGTACTTCGAGTAAAAAGGAAAGGCCATGTAACACAGTGGTAAAAATGCCCCTGTGCCAACTTTTTTGCAATGTGTTGCTGCCATTAAATTCTAAGTTAATTTGCAAAAAAAAAATTGTTTCTCAGTTCGAACATTAAATATCTTGTCTATTCTTGCAGTCTATTCAATTGAATATAAGGATTTGCAAATCATTGTATTCTGTTTTTATTTACGATTTACACAACGTACCAACTTCGCTGGTTTTGGGTTTTGTACTTTAATTATTTTATTACCTTAGCCACACTCATCCTAACTGGCTACCAGACACTCTCTCCACTGATTAATAGCACCCTTGGTAAGCTGAAAATGGTTTTATTGTATTTATTGGCAGGCTGAAATAAATCATAATAAGTATAATTAATTATTGATATCGATCAATATAAAAAATGTATATCATGATATAGTTTTTGGTCATATTGTCCAGACCTAATTTTTACGGCCCAAAATGTCAACACACACACATAGGACGAAGGATTCATCCTGCAGCTCTGTGTAGAGCTGTCAGTTTGCGCGTCCTTCTGACACGTGCTAAATAAAATGCAAAACGGTGGCGGGTGTTGATAAATCACATTGCGCATGTTAAATAATAATATTTGCATCTTCTCCTCCCCTTTTGTGGGCCTTATGATGATCTGCGTATATTTAGCATATTAATGAAGCCCTATTCTGCTAATTTAACATATCAGAATCAGAGTCAGCTTTATTGTCATTACGCAAGGTAACGAGATTGAGGCCATTCCATACAGTGCGATGTGTGCATGCTAGAAAAACAATGTGCAAATATATAAAAATATAAAAAATGTAGAAGTGCAATGAATATGGTGCGAAATGAATATATACATGAAAAAAAACAAAACAAAAACAGGGTGGTTGGTGGAATGGGTTATTGCACCGAAGAGAAGGCAGTTATGAGGGACAATGGGGCAGTCCGTTCAGGATGGTTATGGCCCTGGGGAAGAAGCTGTTCTTTAGCCTGTTTGTTTTGGTTTTAATGCACCTGTAGCGCTTCCCAGAGGGCAGCAGGTGGAACAGGTCAGAGCCAGGGTGGGTGCTGTCTTTGATGATGGCACTGGCTCTGTTGAGGCAGCGGGAGGTGTAGATGTCCGTCAGAGAGGGGAGAGGGCGGCCGATGATCTTCTGAGCCGTCTTGACCACTCTTTGCAGCCTCTCCCTGTCTGCTGCAGTGCAGCTGCCGTACCATACCATAATACAGTAGGTCAGCAGGCTCTCGATGGACGAGCGGTAGAAGGTCAGCAGCAGGTCAGGCTTCAGGTTGTACTTCCCGAGGACTCTAAGGAAGTGTAGTCGCTGCTGAGCCTTCTTGATGATTGATGTGGTGTTGACTGTCCAGGAGAAGTCATTAGAGATGTGGACTCCAAGGTACCTGAAGGTGTGGACCCTCTCTACACGCTCGCCGTTGATGTAGAGGGGGGCAGGGTCGGTGCTGCTCCTCCTGAAGTCGACGATGATCTCTCTGGTCTTGCTGGTGTTGAGAGCGAGGTTGTTCTCCGAAGACCAGGCCGTCAGCTTCAGGACCTCCTCTCTGTAGGCAGCCTCGTCACCCCTGGAGATGAGCCCGACCACTGTGGTATCGTCGGCGAACTTGACGGTAAGGTTGTCACTGTGGGCCGGACTGCAGTCATGGGTGTAAAGGCAGTAGAGGAGGGGGCTCAGCACACAGCCCTGTGGGGAGCCGATGCTCAGTGTGCGGGAGGATGAGAGGTGCGGGCCAAGTCTCACATTCTGGGGTCGGTCCGTTAGGAAGTCCCTTATCCAGGCGTTTGTGAGAGAGGGGAGGCCAAGAGTGTCCAGTTTATTGCAGAGTCTGTCCGGGATTATTGTATTGAAGGCAGAGCTATAGTCCACAGAGAGCATCCGGACGTAGCTCTGCTGCTGCTCCAGGTGGTTCAGAGCAGAGTGGAGAGCAACAGCGATGGCGTCCTTTGTGGACCTGTTCGCCCGGTATGCGAACTGGTGGGGGTCGAAGTCTGGAGGGATATGGTCCTTGATGTGCTGGAGAACAAGTCGCTCGAAGCACTTCATGATTACCGGAGTGAGGGCCACTGGTCGGTAATCATTCAGGCTGGTGATGGGAGACTTCTTCGGCACCGGGATTATTGTAGATGACTTCAGGCAGGATGGGATGACTGCCTGAGCCAGGGAGAGGTTGAAGATCCTGGTGAGGGGGGGAGCGAGCTGGTGGGCGCACGTCCTGAGCACCTTTCCGGGTACTACGTCTGGTCCGGTAGCCTTCCTGGGGTTCACAGCCAGGAGCACTCGTCTGACACTGTGCTCCTGTACAGTGAGTGGAGTGGCGCCGGAGCCCGGTGGGGGCGGGGGCAGGGCTGGAGCAGATGAGTGTCGCTGGGGGGTTTCGAAACGGGCAAAGAAACAGTTAAGCTCCTCTGCCAGTGTCGCACTCTGATCCGCAGTTGTCATATTGCAGCCTCTGAAGTTCGTGATGTCATGAATGCCCCGCCACACCTCCCGTGAGTTTTTGCTGGACAGATGGGACTCTATGCACCTCCTGTGGTCCGCCTTTGCTTTTTTAATCCCTCTCTTCAGGTCGGCTCTAGCAACACTGTACAGTGCCCTGTCCCCTGACCTGAAGGCTGCGTCGCGGGCCCTGAGGAGTGTGCGGACCTGGCTGGTCATCCAGGGTTTCTTGTTGGGGTAAACCCGGATGGTTTTTTCCACAGTCACATTCCCGATGCAGAACTTTATGTAGTCCAGCACCGTTCCTGTGGCTGTCTCCAGCTCCTGTTGTTGGAAGAGGTCCCAGTCTGTGTGTTGGAAGCAGTCCTGAAGTTTGGGGAGTGCATCGTCAGGCCAGGTCATAACAGTCTTTGTGATAGGCCTGGCCTGGCGTCTGATGGGGGTGTAGGTAGGAGAGAGCAGGAGGGAAAGATGGTCTGACTGTCCAAGCTGGGGGAGGGGTGTAGCTCTGTACGCGTGCTTTATGTTGGTATACACGTGGTCCAGGGTGTTCTTGCCCCTTGTAGAACACTTCACGTGCTGGTAGAACTTAGGGAGTACAGTCTTCAGATTGGCCTTATTAAAATCCCCTGCTATGATATGAACACCGTCGGGGTGGGCCCGCTGCTGTTCGTTGACGGTGTTATGCATATGCAATCTACTTTGCACACGTTAAGTAGATCAACTTTGCGTACTCTATCAAGTTTGCATATGTTTTGGTACCTTTAATAAATCAGGCCTTAGTTGGAGGAACTGGTCATGAGAAGTGTGTGAAACTGCGCTAAAGCGTTCACAGCAGCACAAACCCACAAAGTTCGCTGCTAGCTTCTATTTTTCTGTTGTGTTCCACATGGAAGGAAAAGTGGTGCGCTACTACTAACGCGGTGTCCCATCACATTGCTGAGGAGGATTTGTTCCCAGTTGCAACTGTAGAAAAAGCTGATTTAAAAAGCTGTTGGAATAATTGACACTTAATATGGGCTTCCCAGTCACAAATTTGTACAATTGGCATTGACACAAACGTACACAATCTTAAGTGTCAAGCTGCAGTGGCAGTATTATCACCTGTCACACAGCATTGTGAAGCAGTTGGCAGTTGGTGTTCCTGGCTAACATATTTGTGTTTCCGATAATAATAAATACCTATTAAGACACCGATGTTAAAGGTCAATTATTTTCAAGTTCACGTTTAAACATGTCCTGTTGAAGGGGAACTGCACTTTTTTTTTTTAATTTTGCCTATCGTTTACAATCATTATGAGAGACAAAAACACATACGTCTTTTTTTTTTTAGGATCTTAAAAATGATAAAAAACGCTTGCAAGATCTGGCTAATCAGAGTCACTGTTTTATCTTCCAAAGCCCTCTAAAACAACTTCAAAACCCTACATCACTGTTGTATGTACACACTGCAAGTCTATGTATAATGTAGTAACAGACATATTCATAACAATATCTAATATGTACAATATTTACGTTTTTTTGATCATTTTAATCAATGCCGACGTGTGTGTTCTAATCATGGCAGACTCGATAACAGACAACGAAGACGACTATTTTTGTACAAACACTCACAACCTTATATTTTTGAAGCTGAACATACAAAGGATGAACTGCTGCTTCTAAAAGCGAGCTCGGAGGGAGGGTGAGACCTTGGAGCAGACGGAAGCCGAGAGAGTGAGGTGAAAGGGACGACTATAAATTTGGAACTTGAAGCCAAGCTATTTCGAATCGACAATGCCTTTTCAAAATGGACAGCCACCGCACGTTAGGACATTACATCTGTGAAGACCAAGTGCTGCAAGATGTCCTTCATGTCACCAACTAACGTCGTAAAAACTCGAGTTAGTTTGTACTAGTGTTGTAACGATACCAATATTTTGGTACCGGTACAAAAATGTTTTCGATACTTTTCTGTACTTTTCTGTACTTTACTAAATAAAGGGGACCACAAAAAATTGCATTATTGGCTTTATTTTAACAAAAAAAATTTAGGGTACATTAAAAATATGTTTCTTATTGCAGTTAAGTCCTTAAATAAAATAGTGAACATACTAGACAACTTGTCTTTTAGTAGTAAGTAAACAAACAAAGATTAATTAGTCTGCTGACGTATGCAGTAACATATTGTGTCATTTATCATTCTATTATTTTGTCTAAATTATTAAGGACAAGTTGTAGAAAATGTATTATTAATCTACTTCTTCATTTACTGTTAATATCTGCTTACTTTCTCTTTTAACATGTTCTATCTACACTTTTGTTAAAATGTAATAATCACTCATTCTTCTGTTGTTTGATACTTTACATTAGTTTTGGATGATACCACAAATTTGGGTATCAATCCGATACCAAGTAGTTACAGGATCATACATTGGTAAAGTCCTCATGTGTCCAGGGACATATTTCTTGAGTTTATAAACATAATATACATTTCAACAAAACGAAAGAAAATGTTGTGATGCCAAAAAAATATCGACTTAATCATAGTAGTATCGACTAGATACGTGCCTGTACTTGATATCATTACAGTGGATGTCAGGTGTCGATCCACTAATGGCGTTTGTTTACATTTTGAGCTACGGTGTGTAGTGAAGCATGTTTAGCTATTCCTCGTCCTGCAGGGATGATACTTATAAGAAACGTACTTTATTTGTCGCCATGGAGGCCAGGATTAGTGATTTAGAAGTAGCTAAAACACTGCCGAGGGCGGATGGACGTTAGCTGCTAGCTAGCTAGCCATGTCTTAAAGCACCTCTTCCTGAGGGCGTTTCAGTGTTATAGCTTCACCTTTATCATTAGTTTTTAAGCCAAAATGCGTCCGTTCTCCCTTTTCTGTCTACACACTGTGTCTGCTTGTAAGTACTCTGTGATTGTGCACAGCTGAACATGCTCCTCTGCTCGTAAAACCAGCAATGACACAACGTGACTTCGACAAGGGGGGGGGACCGTTACGTTTCAGAGACTGTATAGTACAGAAAATGATTCATTAGTATCGCGGTACTATACTAATACCCGGTATACCGTACAACCCTAGTTTGTACAAAAAAGAGATCAGCGCTATCATTTAAATAAGTAAATAAGCTTGTTTGTGAAACCGAGGCTATGAAATTGGATGAAGCCCAGCAGAAAAGACGGACAGCAACGAGGGAATCGAGAGGCACGTTCTTAATTGACAACTGTCATGTCTCTCGTCAACACACTGTCTTCTCGTTAAGGCACCTTCTTTCACACACACGCACTTTTGGCTTCACAATAACAGCTTCAGGAGCCACTTTTCAGTAAATGGCTCACTTATGAAGATGGAAAGATGTTTTGCACGCCATGTAAACGGGCTAATAAAAAGAACACTTTTACGACCCGGTGCACTGATTTTCAAAGATCCAGCCTCACCAGGCTTCCAGACCGTGTTCGAGGAGCGCAGGGGAGACGTTCCCTGCAGGGCCGATGTAACACCCTCCACTTTACCCAGCAGTGGGTCCCTACTGTTCCGCTCTTTGGTCGGAATGACGAGGCCGTCGATTTGTTACAACTCTTTATTTATGTTTTCCACAAAGCCAACCGGACATCTACCATGCTATTAACACGCCTTATGATGGCATTGGGTCTTATGATGGCACATGTGCACCTTGTTTGTGTTAATAATGAAATTGTGATATTTAAGACATTTCATAATGCTACAAGTTATTTTCTGTGCTACAAAATAAATCCGGAGCTACTATTTTTTCTCATTTAGCAGCACCGGTGCTACTAGTGAAAAAGCTAAGCGTACAGCCTTGAATCAATTAAAGCAGGCTGTTCGACTATGGACACTAAAGATGGGGGAAATAATCAATTTTTAGATGCATCGCAATTCGGACATGAACAATTATAGAATCGATTAGTAAACGTCAATAATCGATAATTGATTTTTTAAATTGTAAATAAAGTAATGCAGACAATTCTAAAATGTGTCTGACTGCAGCGAGCCACCTTACTGAGAGATCCAACCAGCTCCTTTATTATTGGGCACTTATAGTCCAGTTTTGCACACATTTTCATTAATGTCATAAATGTGGACATTAATTAAACTCTTTCCTATTCCAAATGAATAGTTCTTTTCAAAGTTGCAAGTGAAAAACTCTTATTTAGTGAAACGAAAACAAATGTAAAACTGCATCAATATACATAAATTAAAGATGCATCAATAATCGATTTTTAATTGAATTGTAGCTCCTGAATTGTAATCGTAATTGTGAGGTTCCCAAAGATTCAAACTTCTAATGGACACTCCAAAATTGGCATGGTGGGCTCTGCCACCTTCTCTGTGCGCTATGACTCCAGAGCCCTCCCAACATTCCCGTTCCAGGTATCTTGACACTGTGCTAACCTGCTGGGCTTTGACCTCTTCTGTGCGCTGGCCTCTCCATTACGGACAATGCAAGCTCCATCACTAGTCACACTGACTGTGTCCACGCCCTGGCTGCACCACGGACCATCAGGCACTAACAGCCCTCCTGACGATGACTTGCTCTCCAGAGCCACACCCAGCACCGTGCCAAACGGCACTCTAACCCCTCGGAGCCGGACCTGGTCCTCATGCTACACGCACCCCTTCAAGCAGCTGTGTCACAACAGGAGCTCCAAGCAGCGTCAGCACAGGACCCTGTGTTCATCCGAGAGGGCTGGCCAGTAAAAGTGCCAGAGGACCTAGCACCTTTCCATCGCGTCAAGGGCGATCTCTCCTGTTAAAAAGATGTCTATGTGGCACGGGCGCTGTGCACTTTGGTGCGCTACGCCTCGAGGGCACAAGTCCTGGCTATGTTGCACGAGGGCCATCTGGGCATCGTCAGGGTCAAGCAACACTGTAGGGGTCTGGTCTGGTGGCCAGGCATCGACAGAGACCTGGAGGCTCTGGTAAAGGACTGTACAGCATGCCTCACCAGTGGCAAGACTGGCTTACCCCCGTCTCCACCTTTGCAGCCTCTGCCCTGGCCGTCAGGACAGTGGTCACACGTCCAGCTTGACATCTGCGAGGAGCTCCACGGCCTCCCTCAGCACCAATGCTTCCTCCTTGTCTTCTATGACCTCCATTCTAAGTAGTCTGAGGTGCAGCACGCTGGCTCGGTCACCACCAATGCGGTCACAGACTTTCTTTCCTCTTTCTTCTCCTGTTTTGGAGTGCCTGATGTCATCACCACTGACAATGATCCCCAATTAATCCCGGCCAATTTTGCTACCTTTTTAAAGGAGAAAGTAGTCAAGCACATTAGGACCGCCTTATATCACCCTCAGGCCAACAGGGGTGTGGAGCGGTTCAACCAGACCCTTAAGAATGGCATCAGAATGCACCTGGTGGATGGCCTTCCATTTTCCTCGGCACTGCAGAGCACACTCTTACGTTAAAGGGCGACAACGCATGCCACAACAGGCAGTTCTCTAGCCCTCCTGTTGCTCGGCCATGAGCTGCAACTTTCCCTTGACCACCTGCGCCCTCCTAAGGTAGATAATCCAGTGGTGACATCTGCTATGGGCGACAGAGTAGCCGGACAACAATGCTGCATGAAGCAGCATTTTGATCAGAAGCACTGTGCAAGACGACCTGCGCTTGCTGTGTTGGACTGGGTCCAACCTCCCCCAAAAGCTGCTCTCCTTTTAGTTCACGCCACTCTGAATCGCCAAACAACTGGGATCAGCCAACTTTTGCCTTGCTGACGGCTCACATTTGCACGCCAGCCACTTGAGACGAGTGTTGCTGCCGTCCACTTCAGATCAGGCAGTGGACCCGCTGATGGCGACTGGGGTTGCCCTGTTGCACAGTTGCCTGAGCCACTTGGCCTACCTGACACAGGTATGCAGGATGACCCTGTGCAGCCTGGGACTTGTCCTGTCAAGGCCTGCCAAAGGCCTCTCTACTTGGAGGACTATGTTACAGACTTAAACACTGGTTACAGTAACAAATAAAATTAGTGTAATATCTAATCTAACTGTTTGGATATATAATTATTTATTTTTCTTCTTATATTTTAACAATATTTTTATTATTTTGCTAACTAAAACCACTTGAAAATGTATCTGTTCATTATAACAGGACAAACGAATATCCTCGCATAGAATGGCGTCCATTTTGGTTGTCAGGTCCAATTTGTGGGGGTAATTGGACTTGTTCTATTATTTTCTTAGATTTTTTTGTGCAATGTTCTCATCCGGGACATGTTTATTTTGTCTGTAGAATGTGTTGTGGGCAAATAAAAATGTACAGAGGGCCAAAAATGGTATGTAGGTAGTTTAGACAGGGGAATTAAGTGTGCCATCTTTGAAAATCGACCACATTAACAATGAAACAGTTGCCCAATGAAGTTCAATGTACTGTGGGACTATTGTGGTGATGGAATGGGTAGTGGGTGAAGAAGACAGGCTAGAGGACGATGAAAGGCCTTTCCTATGGCACAGATAAATCAGGCGTTGACAAAGTCCTTCACATCTCTTCCCATCGGTAGCCACCAAAAGCTCTGCGCCTTAAGCCAGGATGACAAGACACTTTAGATGCGTGTCCCCACTGCAGGACTTCAAACCTCAGGTCATTGGGGATGAACATCTTGCCTACAGTAATGTTGTCTCAGACCTTGGTCTTGGTAGAAACATTGGCTACCTTTCTCTCCACCTTCCATTGGAGTGCTTCAATCACGAGAGCCACAGGTTTAATGGTCTCCAGAGTGGTCTCCTTAGCGGAAAGACCGTAGATTCTGTTGAGCCCATCGGTCTTAGTGTTGCGGGAGTCGTCGGGTCTGTAGGTAATCGAGAAGTTGAAGTTTTAGTAAACATTTGTTGCTTTAGTAAACATTTGTCTTAGCAAAGACAAGGTGGTCTCGGCTTCTAGGGTCCACCTGAAATGTATTTTAGTGGATGTGAGCCTAATCAAAGGTCCGGCTTTGCTGCTAAAGTTGCGAATGAATCACCTATAGAAGTTAGCAAAACTGAAGAACATTTTCAAGCTACCTGACCACTGCCTGGATCTTGGCAGGATCGGGTTTGAGATAGCCCCTGTCCACGATGCACCCGATGGCGAATTAAATTTACACTTCTCAGCTCTGACTCTGATTCTCCAATAATGGCTGTGAGACGAGACGGACGTTGCAGACATGTTCAGGCGGGAAGTTTCTCCCGTTGTTCTCGCTGCATGGGAGGAGGCAGGAAGATGTGGCCCTGAAAAGGCGACCTCTCATCACCTCTCTGGAGCCCGTTGCGGTCGTCCCATGGAGCTGGGTAAGCGCTATTGATGTGCGATACCACTGATTTTCTTTCCGATCCAGCAATATTCAGGCTGGTATCTGCAATACCGATCCGTCACCGATACTGTGTGTAAACACACTTAATGTGTCTGGTAATATTTAAAAAGTAGTCTATTTCAAGTGTTGCTGCTCTTCGGGAATTCTCTTCAAACACAAAAAAAAATTACAGGGAAAAACAATAATGGCGTTATTCTGCACTGAATGTTATCTTCTTCAAATTCAACTTTGGATGTAGTGTCTCCAAATAGCCGACAATTAAAATATTCATACACTTGTCTTATAATACTGAGTGACTCTTTTTATTTGCCAGTTGTTTTCACGAGGCCGGTTCGCTCAGTGAAAACTCTGGTAGCGTGTCTGCCACAAAACTCATTGTGGGCTGCGGGACTTTGTTCGCCACTGTAGCGTGCAGGGGCGTGCTCGTCAGTGTAACCAATGTGGCAAATGCAAGGAACACACAGTTGCTGTTTCTTTCTAGTCTTTATTTAAAGACAGCCAACATGAGAATGTTCTTCAGAAAGTGCTTAAAGGTGCCTCTATAACAATTACGTCACGACCCCACCTCAGGACTACTGGGTTCTCGTGTCCACCATATTTTAGACATTTCACATGTGTTGCCTTCATTATAAGGCTGATATACTGAATACAAATATAAACGCAACAGTTTTGTGTTTGCTACCATTTTTCATGAGTTGAACTCAAAAATCTAAAAACTAAGACCTATTCCTCTCAAATATTGTTCACAAATATGTCTAAATCTGTGTTAGTGAGAATTTATTGTTTGCCAAGATAATCCATCCAACCCCACAGGTGTGGCATATCAAGATGCTGATTAAACATCCTGATTATTGCACAGGTGTGACTCAGGCTGCCAACAATATAAGGCCACTCTGGAATGGGCAGTTTTGCTTCATGATGTGTCTGGGGGGTCAGAAAAGCAGTCAGTACCTGGTGTGACCACCATTTGCCTCATGCAGTGCAACACATCTCCTTCGCATATCAGGTTGTTGATTGTGGCCTGTGGAATGTTGGTCCACTCCTCTTCAATGGCTGTGTTTATCTTTTTCTCACCTTTTACAGAGCGCCGTAGTGGCGAACCATGAGCGTTCTTGTTGTGGAACTCTGTACAGTGTTCGTTTGTCTAATCTTGAACGGGTTTGTGCTGAAAACAACATTTTGTTGTACTTGTGCAATGACAATAAAGATCCATCCATTCATCCATTTCTTTCTTCAATTCAATGACTATCATCCACTTCTTCTCAGCATTGTTTTTCACTCAATTTCTTCCTTCCCATGCTTGGAAAAACAAATTTATGTCGTTCCCTTGCTATAAGGTAATGCTAGAGAGTAAAACCGAATGTTTTGGTCGGGTCTTACGAGCTTCAGTGTGACAATCGCTACGCTAACCTGTGGTGGGGAAGTTCTTTAAAAGCATAACAATTAGCTAAGAGACAGCTCACATCTCAAAACACTCGCAAGTTAGGTTACTCGTTAGGATGGATATAACGATATGAACATTTCATAACTGAAACATTATTATTGTGGGATTGTTGAAAGTGCTTATAAAGTACTTATACACAAAAAGTACTAATACACACAGAAATATTTTAAGTGTTTTTTCGGAAATAAAGTAGTTTACAATTTATTTTATTGGCAGAAGAAACATTAAAATTAAATAATTATTACTATGGTTAATTGAGTGTTTAAATATCTTTATCTTCTTTTGTTTTGATTTGTAAAGGTTTTAGTGCGTATGGCAAAACGAGTTATAGCTCTATCACTGTAAAAGAGCACAGTCCGTAGGTTTAATGTACACAATTGAATATCTTAGTTGCTCACACAGCAGTGTATTTATACAAGTTTAAAATTGGGTATGATGTTTCTTAATGGGGAAAGACGTCGCTTGGATTCATATTAACATGCACGCTAGACAGCGAGCTCGAGCTAGCCGGTCCGTAAGTTTATCAAAGTGCTGCTGTCAGTCATCAATAACAATAATTTTAATTTAGGACTGTCATATTGACCATGGGGAGAGTTACTGCGGTTTATCATTAATACCGTTTATCATTATACATATCCCCCGGCAGAGCTGCTGAGCCTCACGCTTTGAGCATGAGAGCGACGCAATTTAAGCCATTTTCATGCTACACTTGACATTTCTCACGCTTATATTTCTCCATTCCCTTTATTTTTGTCATAATAATAAACTTTTTTCTTTGCTCTGAGTACCTGACTGAAATAACGAATCCCAGACAAATCTATAAGTTGTTGTGCCTATATCTGTAGCCAACCACGGAAGGTTCCACACAATGTAAACCAATCAGAAGCAATGTAAGGCGGGTCTTTTCCTCTCTATCTTTCACACACACAACAGCGCAGTGTTGCCAACTTGGTGACTTTGTTGCTAAATCTAGAATCTCTCCAACTCCTCTTAGTGACTTATTTTCTCAAAAGTGGCGAGCGACAAATCTAGCGATTTTTTTGGATGTTATGGACACAAGAAAGTGTGTATCACTCTAACAATGTCCTCAATGTACAAGCAGTGCTGTGGTGAGCCTTTCCTCACAGACAGTCATCTGTCCACGGATTGTCTGTTTTTAGACAGCTTTGTTGTACTTTTAGGTGCAATGACAATACAGTTCTATTCCACTTCAGTCAGAGCAGAGAGGAGACGCACACCCATACTGTGCAAAGCTGCCGCTGTTTCTGCCCTGGTTTACAGAGTTAAATGTAAATGCAAATATTTACTCACATTTAAAATTAAAATAAACCAATTGTTCATGTCAATGAGCCACTCAATAGAGTTGGTTCGTTCGTGGATATCACAACCCTTCAGTCTTGTGATTAAGTTTGATACTCTAACATTTAACGATTTAGAACAGGGGTTTCAGACACGTGGCCCGCGGGCCAATTGCGGCCCGTTGCAGCCCGCACCTTAATATGAAAATGTAATGTTAGTGCGGCCCGCAAATTTTATATGAATGCCGCTTGACAGCGTCATACTTGCCAACCCTCACGATTTTTCCAGGAGACTCACAAATTTCAGGGCAACCATTCTCTCGAATTTCTGCCGATTTTCACCTTGACAACAATATTAAGGGCGTGCCGTGATGGCACTGCCTTTAGCGCCTTCTACAACCTGTACAAACAGCGTGCCAGCCCAGTCACATGTTGTATGAGGCTTGTACAGTCACACGTAAGTGACTGCAAGGCATACTTGATCAACAGCCACACAGATCACAATGAGGGTGGCCGTATAAACAACTTTAACACTGTTACAAACATGCCACACTGTGAACCCACATCAAACAAGAATGACAAACACATTTCGGGAGAACATCTGCACCGTAACACAACATAAACACAACAGAACAAATACCCAGAATTCCATGCAACCCCCCCCCCCCCCCCCCGCCCTTCCGTGCGTCGGCTAAATACAAATATATTCTACAACCCCAAACATGTCTTTTAGCCCGGAAGAGTTAGGGCTGCAAGGGGTTCTGGGTATTTGTTCTGTTGTGTTTATGTTGTGTGACAGTGCGGATGTTCTCCCGAAATGTGTTTGTCATTCTTGTTTGGTGTGGGTTCACAGTGTGGCGCATATTTGTAACAGTGTTAAAGTTGTTTATACGGCCACCCTCAGTGTGACCTATATGGCTGTTGATCAAGTATGTCTTGCAGTCGCTTACGTGTGTCTACAGAAGCCTCATACAACATGTGACTGGGCCGGCACACTGTTGGTATGTTGAAAAAGCGGACGCGACGACAGGTTGTAGAGGACATTAAAGGCAGTGCCATCACGGCACGCCCTTAATGTTGTTGTCCGGGTGAATATCCGGAGAATGGTTGCCCCGGGAGATTGTCGGAAGGGGCACTGAAATTCCGGAGTCTCCCGGAAAAATCGGGAGGGTTGGCAAGTATGTTGCTCGGGCGGGAAAGCCATTCAAAGAAGGTGAATTCATTAAAAAATGCATGTTAGATTTTTTTAAGAAATCTTTTCTTGCGGCCCAGCCTCACCCAGTTTCTGCATCCAGTGGCCCCCAGGTAAATTGAGTTTGAGACCCCTGATTTAGAACAATGAACACAACAACTAAACCAAGAATCAACAGAAGAAATTTCCTTTACAATTCTAATCCTAATTTGCATTTTTTAACTCACGTTTTATGTCTCCCACTAAGTTATTCCTCTCTCCTACAGCGTACATTGTAAATAATTATGCAAATGAGGCAATGGTGTCATCCAGCAACTTTTTTCAATAGCAACTTTCCTTTGTAAGGATTTGGCAACACTGGAAGATGAAGAGAAATCAGAAGAGACTGAAGAAAGTGAGGATGGA
The DNA here is from genome assembly GCF_033978685.3 of Nerophis lumbriciformis. Classification (NCBI taxonomy): domain Eukaryota; kingdom Metazoa; phylum Chordata; class Actinopteri; order Syngnathiformes; family Syngnathidae; genus Nerophis; species Nerophis lumbriciformis. Next base: position 53,511,184 of record NC_084549.2, on the reverse strand, counting down.
GATGTAGAAGAGATACAAATTGAAAACACAGATGCAGAGGATGAGACAGAAGAGCCAACAGGGAAAACAGTGGAGATGATTTTTATTTCTAATGCCTGGTTAATTAAGACTAGCATTAGGAGGCTTCAGTGCAAAGAGAGGTGCTGCAGATGAGGACATCAGTCTTAAGGTATAAATCGACTTTAAAACAGGCCAAATCGGTGTTAAAAAGGCCAATTTTTTTTCAAATGCATCATGACACTAAAGTCTCACTCTTGTCATTTTCTGAAACTTTCATTATTCGAATCCTTCTTTTTGATGAACTGAAACATTTTTCAGAGACATTACACTTGCTTTCAGGGGGTTATCAACTGTCACTGAACTTGAACTTGTATATTAAGTCTAAAAACAAGTTTTTAAAGTTACAGTGATGAAATGAAGAGACGACTGCATCTTGTGTTGTATTTAAGCGCCGTGTTTGTGTTTGCAGAGTGAATGTCTGTGGAGGTCAGTGCTGTCACGGATGGAGTAAAGCACAAGGATCCCAGCGATGCACAAAGCGTAAGTGTGCACTCTGTTAAATGTTATCTAAACTTTGGTTGCATTATCCATTGAACAGTTTGGAGTAAGGCACTCTGGCAGATTAAATTCAGTAAGATAAAGTAGTCTATAACAGACTAACATTTAACATTAACATTTTTCAGCCCTAGGACCCCTAAACTAATGGATTGGTGGAGCGGGAACTCTCTATTACATATTTTGTGTAAATTATGAAACTGGTCCTATAGGTATCTTGTTATTGTGCAACATTAAGATATTCAAATAAAACAGTATAGCAACGCTAATAGCAAGCTGTCAACGAGTGTGCTAATCGTTAGCTGGTAACTAGCGCTGCTAATCACTAGCTGGCAACTAGTGCTAGCTGGCAACTTGTGCTAGCTGGTAAATTGTGCTATCTGGCTACTAGCGCTGCTAATCGGTAGGTGGCAATGTTACCTACATTCATAAGCTACACTACAGTGTTAGTGTGTATTTAAATCAGAGCTACCAAGCCTCATGCTTGGAGCGTGACAGTCACGCAATTTAATCTATTCCCATGCCACACGCCATTTGGCATTTCTCATGCTTATATTTCACCATTCAATAATCTCTGTTACATGGCCTTTCCTTTTAACAACACTCAATAAACGTTTGGGAACTGAGGAGACACATTTTTTAAGCTTCTCAGGTGGAATTCTTTCCCTTTCTTGCTTGATGTACAGCTTAAGTTGTTCAACAGTTGTTGAACAACAGTTGTTCCGTTGTGGTATTTTAGGCTTCATAATGCGCCACACATTTTCAATGGGAGACAGGTCTGGACTGCAGGCAGGCCAGTCTAGTACCCGCACTCTTTTACTAAGAAGCCACGTTGATGTAACACGTGGCTTGGCATTGTCTTTCTGAAATAAGCAGGGGCGTCCATGGTAACGTTGCTTGGATGGCAACATATGTTGCTCCAAAAGCTGTATGTACCTTTCAGCATTAATGGCGCCTTCACAGATGTGTAAGTTACCCATGTCTTGGGCACTAATACACCCCCATACCATCACAGATGCTGGCTTTTCAACTTTGCGCCTATAACAATCCGGATGGTTCTTTTCCTCTTTGGTCCGGAGGACACGACGTCCAGAGTTTCCAAAAACAATTTGAAATGTGGACTCGTCAGACCACAGAACACTTTTCCACTTTGTATCAGTCCATCTTAGATGAGCTCAGGCCCAGTGAAGCCGACGGCGTTTGTTGATAAACGGTTTTCGCCTTGCATAGGAGAGTTTTAACTTGCACTTACAGATGTAGCGACCAACTGTAGTTACTGACAGTGGGTTTCTGAAGTGTTCCTGAGCCCATGTGGTGATATCCTTTACACACTGATGTCGCTTGTTGATGCAGTACAGCATGAGGGATCGAAGGTCACGGGCTTAGCTGCTTACGTGGAGTGATTTCTCCAGATTCTCTGAACCCTTTGATGATATTACGGACCGTAGATTGTGAAATCCCTAAATTCCTTGCAATAGAGGGTTGAGAAAGGTTTTTCTTAAACTGTTCAACAATTTGCTCACGCATTTGTTGACAAAGTGGTGACCCTCACCCCATCCTTGTTTGTGAATGACTGAGCATTTCTTTGAATCTACTTTTATACCCAATCATGGCCCCCACCTGTTCCCAATTTGCCAGTTCACCTGTGGGATGTTCCAATAAGTGTTTGATGAGCATTCCTCAACTTTATCAGTATTTATTGCCACCTTTCCCAACTTCTTTGTCACGTGTTGCTGGCATCAAATTCTAAAGTTAATGATTATTTGCAAAAAAAGAAATGTTTATCAGTTTGAACATCAAATATCTTGTCTTTGTAGCATATTCAACTGAATATGGGTTGAAAATGATTTGCAAATCATTGTATTCCGTTTATATTTACATCTAACACAATTTCCCAACTCATATGGAAACGGGGTTTGTATATCGTATATCGCGATACGGCCTAAAAATACGGGGATATCAGTTTTGGTCCACATCACCCAGGCGTAGTCTGTAGTCTGGATACGACGGCGTGTATGACGTCACACTCGTCAATTACGTATCTACCTCGGTAAATAATATGACCGTAGTCCCACAGTTAGCAATTCAATGTGTGGGCAACAAACAAGTATTTTAATTGTTACATGACCGTAATGACACCATCGGTTGTTGATGAGAACAGCGAACTCACCGCCTTTCTTCTTACCGCACTCGGTGGCATCCCGATCGGCCCTGACAGTGTGAAAGCCGTTCAGGGAGACATTGGTGTCGGGAGCGTCCTGATGTTGCATCGTCTCAGTAAATCACATCAGGCGGCACTCCTGATTACTCCCGCTGACTCCTTTCTAACACCTTTAGCCTCTCCATCTTGTACCCCAGTGACCTCATGTTACCTATGATGAGAGTGGGGTGACACGGCTTAAAACTCCTCTCTTTAAGTGTCTGTTTTCTCGGCTACACTGAGTTTCCATATGTCCACAAGGATAACTAATGTTGTAGAAGTTGTTGGCTTCAGGGCGAACAGATGGTCCCAATACTGGGTTGCTGCGCAATGGTGGTGAGAATGAATGAGCGGGATCCATTTGTAAAACTCTCCACATTTCTTTCCAAAAGCACAGGTGGAGAGGGCACAGTTCAAATAAGGTGCCAACCAAAAATACAACAATAACAAATAAAAATAAAGAGAGTAAATTAAAAAAAAAGTTAGATATGAACAAGAGCGGTGCTTACAGGCAGCTTGCACAGGTCGGTGCATGCGCACATTTAAATTATGTCACCTGAATTTGTTTTCACAAAAAAAAAAAAAAAAATTCAAAATGTGGAGACTTTTATTTTGCCGTGGCAGGGTGCCAATATCAACTACAAGTCCTGGAAACCCTGCTGTCTTTAATTTGAAGTGGAGTAGTAATTGTTTTTCGGTGACACCTATAATTCATTAAGTTAAGATCATTACACAGTAAGTTGAATGATTCAGACACACTTGTTACTGCATACTTTCTTAAAGGCCTACTGAAATGCGATTTTCTTATTTAAACGGGGATAGCAGGTCCATTCTATGTGTCATACTTGATCATTTCGCGATATTGCCATATTTTTGCGGAAAGGATTTAGTAGAGAACATCGACGATAAAGTTCGCAACTTTTGGTCGCTGATAAAAAAGCCTTGCCTGTACCGGAAGTAGCAGACGAGTAGCGTGACGTCACAGGTTGTGGAGCTCCTCACATCCGCACATTGTTAACAATCATGGCCACCAGCAGCGAGAGCGATTTGGACCGAGAAAGCGACGATTTCCCCATTATTTTGAGCGAGGATGAAAGATTTGTGGATGAGGAAAGTGAGAGTGAAGGACTAGAGGGCAGTGGGATCGATTCAGATAGGGAAGATGCTGTGAGAGGCGGGTGGGATCTGATATTCAGCTGGGAATGACTAAAACAGTAAATAAACACTAGACATATATATACTCTATTAGCCACAACACAACCAGGTTTATATTTAATATGCCACAAATTAATCCTGCATAACAAACACCTCCCCCCTCCCGTCCATATAACCCGCCAATACAACTCAAACACCTGCACAACACACTCAATCCCACAGCCCAAAGTACCGTTCACCTCCCCAAAGTTCATACAGCACATATATTTCCCCAAAGTCCCCAAAGTTACGTACGTGACATGCACATAGCGGCACGCACGTACGGGCAAGCGATCAAATGTTTGGAAGCTGCAGCTGCCTGCGTACTCACGGTACCGCGTCTGCGTATCCAACTCAAAGTCCTCCTGGTAAGAGTCTCTGTTGTCCCAGTTCTCCACAGGCCAATGGTAAAGTTTGACTGTCATCTTTCGGGAATGTAAACAATGAAACACCGGCCGTGTTTGTGTTGCTGAAGTCGGCCGCAATACACCGCTTCCCTCCTACAGCTTTCTTCTTTGCTGTCTCCATTGTTCATTGAACAAATTGCAAAAGATTCACCAACACAGATGTCCAGAATACTGTGGAATTTTGCGATGAAAACAGACGACTTAATAGCTGGCCACCATGCTCTCTCAAAATGTCCTCTACAATCCGCGACGTCACGCGCTGACGTCATCATACCGAGACATTTTCAGCAGGATATGTCACGCGAAATTTAAAATTGCACTTTAGTAAACTAACCCGGCCGTATTGGCATGTGTTGCAATGTTAAGATTTCATCATTGATATATAAACTATCAGACTGCGTGGTCGGTAGTAGTGTGTTTCAGTAGGCCTTTAAACACTTTTGCCTGGAAGACTTTGTAAGTAATATGTAACTATACTTATTAATTGTTGTTAATTGTTTATATTATATTATTGTTTTAGACTGCAACATTGTTGAGTTAAGGACACTTACTACTTATGTCAAGCATGTTTACGTTTTGTAAATTACTTGACTAAAATACAAGAAAAGACCAACTTTTCCCAAATAAATACGCTGCAGGACTGCTTGAATAGGAGAATATATCACACATTTTACATGCAAGACCATGGAATCCTTATTTTTTTGCTGATCGGACAAATGTCCGACATCATTATTAGATCAAGACACTCCTAAAAGAAATGTAATAAATACTCTTAATATTCTTACATGTCATTCATTTTGATGAAGTGTTTCTTACTAATTGCAGGATGTTGGTTGGTTGGTCCGAGGGATTAAGTGGAAGTGTCACGTTAGGTAATAACTGGTAGCACTCTCTGTACTACTAATAATTCCAAAAATGCCATAATGTAGCATGATTTGAGCCCTTTAATACATGGCTATGAACAAACTCAAACAGAATGCATCTTTACATGCAACAGTGCTATTATTTATTAAAGGTAAAACTGCATTAAAAGCTATATTAGACGGTCCGTGTTAACGTTTTTTTTTTTAAATGAATTTATTAATCAATCAACAGAACAATACACAACAATACAATACAATTCCAAAACAAAACCCGTCCCAGCAACATTAAGAACAACAATAAACAGAGCAATTGAGAGCAATTGAGGACACACAAATCCAAATGTAGTGAAACAAAAATGAACATTATCGACAACAACATCAATATTAGTAACAATTTCAAAATAGCAGTGATTAAAAAAACCCTCATTGATATCATCATTAAAAACATTAATAGAAAATACTAAAAAAAATTAGAAATGAACAATAGTGTGTCAAAGTGGCTTACACTTGCATCACATCCCGTAAGCCCGACAACACACCTCGTCCAACATTTTCCACAAAGATAAAATAAGTCATATTTTGGTTCATTTATTAGTTGAAACAAATTTAAATAATGGATCCCATATTCCAATATATGACTCAAACTAAATGCAGTTTGTTCTACTGATATCATCTCCATAGCTTGTGTGTACCAGTCAGTATGAGTTGGACTATCAACATCAATCCATTTTTTAAATATTACCCTTTTTGTTATTATGCATATTGAAAGAAATGCATTTTTACTCTTTGATGACACGTTACTAAATTGATGGAGATCCTCAAGAATACAAGTTTGCAGTGTCATTGGGATGTTTATATTAAGGAATTTGATTGCTTCTTTTGTTGTTTTCAACCATAACTCTTTTATTCTCTGACATTCCCACAATGAATGAACAAGAGTTCCCTCAGCTGCCCGACACTTCATACATAACTTGCTATCTACTACGCCAATTTTAAACAGCTGAGAAGATGTAAAATACAATCTATTCAATATCTTAAATTGAGTCAGCTTATCTTTAATGCTTCTAAAGGGCTTATTGGCATTTTTCCAAATATCATTCCATGATATGTCTCTTTCATCTAAAATGTTTAAGTCTATCATCCATTTCCGAACACATGCATCATTTGCATTTCTAGTGTGGTGTTCATTTATTATTCCATAAAATAGTTTAATTAATTTCTTGAATGTATCTTGATTAAAAAGTGCATCTTCCAGTTCATGGCTATTTAAAGACATACTTTCAGAGGATATGCATTTATTTACCGCGTGTTTTAAAGAGATAAAATGTAAAAAATTATTTCTGGGTACATTATATTGATCAACTAAATCATTGAACGTTTTTCTGTCGTAAGTGGTCCTGAGTAATTTTCATCAAAGTACAATTTTAAGATTCTGGTACGATAATTTGTCATATCCCATCTGGCAACGCTAAGAGCTATCATGTTCGGTATTAAGTGTAGTGTCACGTTGGAGTGCTCATATGAGCTGAGCAGTAACCGCTTAAGGACTTGAGGGGTGGAGGAAGTGTCTTTGTTTATACAGGCACAGGAAGCCCTACACAAACATCTGGACAATGACCAGTCGGGGACATTCCTTGATGTCATCTGAAATCATGGCCAGATATTTGTGTCAGAGACATCAAATTAAATAAAACAAACACATATCAATAAAATATAATTTGTTAGCAAAATGTGGCCCTGAAATAAAAACCACAACCAAAAGCAAAACAATATGTTAAAGAGTGGGTGGGCTATAATATACACAACCAAAACAATAAATAAAATGGCTAAATAAAGTATCGACAAACAAAGTTGCACTTTAATATTGAACATGTTGGGAGAGGTAGAATTGTACATTACTTAACTGACAATCAAGTTAGGATCTTGGTTAACAAAAAGTGCAGAGTAACAATATAAGCACTACAGTATAAGCAGATGTATTACAACAGGTCATACGCAAAAAAATTCCAAGATTCCAAAGATTCCAAGCGAGGAAACAGCAACATGACATGACAACATGACAAAAGTATGTCAGACATTTGCAGCACTTTTAGAAATGCTAGGTTTTCATCCATCCATCCGTTTTCTACCGCTTGTCCCTCTCGGGGTCGCATGGGTGGCTGGAGCCTATTCCAGCTGCATTTGGGGGGAAGGCGGGGTACACCCTGGACAAGTCGCTGCCTCACAGCAGGGCCAACACAGATATACAAAATTCACACTCACATTCACACACTAGGGCCAATTTAGTGTTGCCAATCAACCTATCCCCAGGTGCATGTCTTTGGAGGTAGGAGGAAGCCGGAGTACCCGGAGGGAACTAACGCAGTCACGGGGAGAACATGCAAACTCCACACAGAAAGACCCCGGGCAACAGTATTAAATGGCTGCGCACTTTCTGTGAGTGCACAGCATTTTTTACTGTTTCATTTGCATTTCCACTTGTTTACTTAACGCGAAGTGAGTGTGTACTGTTGGGTGATTGTGTTTCAAGTGGTCGTGCAGGTTTGTTTGTTTCCACTTTTGGCAAACTTGCTCCTCAGTGTTGATGGGCTCATCTTGTTCCAAAGGTTTCAACTGAAACATTCCCACACTGGTGCGGTGGTATTTGGTTTTGTGATCATTTCGTCCAAATTCATATTTTAGTCACAGGCTAACTTGTTGCACAGAGAGTCAAAGACACTTAACAGAGGACAAGAGGAGTCACCCCTTCTTTTCATTCCGCTATGGTACACAAAGGGTGTAGTTGCTGAAAGTGACAAAAAGTGCGAATGCTCTTGAAGCATGCACATGGCCATTTATCGACGCTGGAAATCTCACCGACTTAATTTTCATTTATCATCGGTTAATTGACTTATCGAAGTGTGTGTGGAGTTTGCATGTTCTCCCCCGTAACTGCGTTAGTTCCCTCCGGGTACTCCACCTCCAAAGACATGCACCTGGGGATCTGGTCATTCAATGCCATCAGATCGCTTTAGCCCTCATGTCATCTCTGGAAAACCTTTTTTGACATTTCGAAAACCGTGGCTATCAGTTTTGGAGCCACTTCTTTAGCAGCAGGCGATGCTGGCGTTTCAGGTGGCTGATAATGTATGATGTGTTTTGAAACTTGATGTTTTTTTTTCCTCCTTGAAGAATGTTTGTACAATATTTGGGTCAAATTGCATGCGGATGTTTTCCTCCAAAACAGTTATGAAGTCCCTTACAATCCACACCCAGTTTGTTTACAACGAGCTCCAGGGAAGTTACTTTAGGCCGTTCACAGCAGGGCCCCTTTACTGCCCCCGACCCTCTTATTACCTCAATCGTCACCACCTCAATAATTGTGCTCTGGACATTGCATTGCTGCAACATCAACGTAACACCCATCAGACATCTGACTCTTCCCACCCCCACACCCCTCTATTCGCGATCTTCTTGACACTGCTTAAATGTAAACTATTGTCAACCTGCACTTCAATGCAGTTTCTATGCCGCTAGATGAAGCCCAAACAAAATCTCTTTGACATGTATGAATTAAGTGTTATTATGACAATGACAATAAAAAGAATTGATTGATTGATTGATTGAAAAATTAGCGTTTCATTTGCTAACCCTAACACCCCGACAGCACAGCGCGGGTTATTGTGCCTGATGGGAGAGCTTTTTAAAAGTTTTGTCTGTCATCAGAGCTATTTTTTATGTCATCGTATTTATTGTTTTGACATCATACTTCATTTTATTCTACCCATGATTTAAGGGGCGATTTGCAACCTTTACGCAGATGCCGAGAGGGCGATAACTTTCAATTGTGTTTGAAGTAGGGCTGGGCGATATGGCCTTTTATTAATATCTCAATATTTTTAGGCCATGTCACGATACACGATGTATATCTCGATATTTTGCCTTAGCCTTGAATTAACACTTAATGCATATAATCACAGCAGTGTGATGATTCTATGTGTCTACATTAAAACATTCTTGTTCTTACTGCATTAATATATGCTCATTTTAAACTTTCATGCAGAGAGGGAAACCACAACTAAGTCAATTTACCAAAACTGTATTTATTAAACAGTTATTAAGCAGTGGCACAAACATTCATGTCATTTCAAAACAGAAAGTGCAAGATTGTCAGAGACATTTTAAAACAAGCTATTAGTGCACTTTTGTGCATGATGTCACTAAGATGACATATCAAAACAACACTAAATTAAAGTGCACTTTTTGTACAGAACGCCACTACAATAGTTTAAAACAAATAAAGTGCACTTTTGTGCATGATGTCACACAAGATATTTCAATAACTGTCAAATAAAAATGAGCTGCATAATAGGAAATCAAATAGTATATGTCCTTCGCTATGTGGTAGGTTCCTGCGGACGTTATCTCCTTCTGTTCTTGATTATTTTTTTCATACGGTGTTGATCTGGAAATGGAAAACGCCAGGCTCAATTGGGTCAGTGCTGGTTGCTCTGGCATTTTGTTGGTGTGGCACCGAACGGAGATGTTGACATGCGGAGTTTCAAGCACTCTTCATTCTCTAGCAGGTGAGTTTTCAAATGATGCTACAAATTAGCAGTGGTGCTAAGTTGTTAACGCTTTTGCCGCATACTTGTTCAACATCTTAGCGCTTGAAGCCAAACCACCGCCAGATGATGGACCCCGTGCTGTTTTTCTTGGGAATTAATTGTTCCTTTATTTGTTACCAGATTCGTACCTTCTCTCTCTCGTATTACCACTCGCACCTCTTCGCTAGCATCACAGCTAACGTTACTCATGCTGCTACCTGTCTGCTATGGCGTTGCACGCGCGTCAGTATGTGACGTATGTAAGAAGGTGCGCTTGTTTTATGTCTCTGTGAGAAGGAGAGACAAGAAAGAGTGAAGAAAAGCCTGTAGTGTAGTGCCCGCAGCTAAAGGCAATTGCGTGAGATCGCATACTCGAATATCACGATATAGTCATTTTCTATATCGCACAGACAAACCCGCGATATATCGAGTATATTGATATATCGCCCAGCCCTAAGTCGATCTTTTTCTTCATCATTTCAGAGTAAGGTACTTCAGGCCTAACATCCAGATACCATGTGCTAAACTATAAAATTGTGTGTACTTTGGTGGGTGTGTTGCGTGTGACCTACTAAGAATTGAAAAGTGGTGCTGACCAGTTCTTATTAAAGGAGCTTTTTCCGTGTACTACGTGGCTTTCACTCATTCACTGCACATTCATGTTAGCACACTCCTATTTATGGCGTTTTTTCTTGGCATTTTAGAAACCGTCTCGCAGTGCGAGTACAACAGAACCCAATTTTTAGTTCGCTGAAGGTGTACCCTGCATTCTGCTGGAGTGCAGTGGGGATAGGCTCCGAGAGGGACACGCTGTAAAAAACGGACGCATGCATGGAATATCTGCTACTCTTAATGAAAAAACGAATACAGAGAAACTCCATGATGATTGGTTGGTTTACGAATGAGAAAATCCATGACGGTTGGCTGGTTTATGTAAGGTGAGTCACGATTGACTAAGTTCAAGGCCAATCAGAGGCAAGATAGGGCAGGTCATGACATTTTAAAACCAGGAAGCAAAATTAAAACATTGCCCGCAGCGTGACTTCTTGTTTAAATAACTAACTATGTTTCTGCCAGAATGCATCGATAGACCTCTAGAGCATGGGTGTCAAACTCTGGCCCGAGGGCCAAATTTGGCCCGCCATGTAATTTCACTTGGTCCTTGAGGCGATATCAAATTAACACTAAGGCTGGCACGCCGATAATCGGCGGTGCCGTGGTAACACCGCATTCACCGCTAATTCTAATACTTGCCAACCCTCCCGGGAGTCTTCCAAACTTCAGCGCCCTCCCGGAAATCGTCACGTCTGCTTTTCAGACAATCCAACGAGTGCTGGCCCAGTCACATAACATGTGCAGCTTCTGCACGCACCCGCAAATGAATGCAACACATACTTCATCAACAGCGATACAGGTTACACTGAAGGTAGCCAAATAAAAAACTTTAACACTGTTAGAAATATACGCCACACTGTGAATCCACACCAAACAAGAATGACAAACACATTTTGAGAGAACATCCGCACCGTAACACAACATAAACACAACAGAACAAATACCCAGAACCCTTTGCAGCACTAACTCTTCCGGGACGCTACAAGGTGTGTGTGTGTGTGTGGGGGGGGGGGGGGGGGGGGGTTTGGTGGTAGCGGGGGTGTATTTTGTAGTGTCCCGGAAGAGTTAGTGCTGCAAAGGATTCTGGGTATTTGTTCTGTTGTGTTTATGTTGTGTTACTGTGCAGATGTTCTCCCGAAATGTGTTTGTCATTCTTGTTTGGTGTGGATTCACAGTATGGCGTATAAATCTAAGTGTTCAAGTTTTTTATACTGGCACCCTCAGTGTAACCTGTATCGCTGTTGATGAAGTATGCGTTTGCATTTACTCGTGTGAGCGTTCAGAAGCCGCACATATCTTGTGACTGGGTCTGACCGATGTTAGAACGGATGAAAAGTGGACTTGACGATAGCTCGTAGAGTACATTTAAGGCTTGCCCCCAAGACTGTGGTCCGGGTGGACGAGATATAATGACTGATGAACACCTTCGTTCGATAATGAAGGTTGCCTCAGCTCAAAGCCTGAGCCCCGACATTAATGAACTAGCATCCAAGAAAAGATGGCAGGTATCTGGCTTGGGCACATCAGATTAGATCAGTGTGTTGCAAACGGAGCAGTTTAAAGTCCTGAATGGTTGTTTTATTCATTATTAATTTATTTTCAAATTTATTAGCCTGTGGAAAAAGTTAATGTTGATATTTACCTCAGAAGGCTGCAAATAGAAAAGAGGCATTCTATTTTTATTTAAATTGTATTTGATATGCCATTGATATTTTTTAATTATTATTATTATTATTATTATTTGAAACTCAATTTTGCATGTCACTATAAAGTTATATAAGCCTTGCTTGTTCAATATTCAATGCAAAACTTGTTTGTGTCCCTATTAAAAGGTTAATTTGTTCAACCTTGGCCCGCGGCTTTGTTCAGTTTTACGTTTTGGCCCACTCTGTATTTGAGTTTGACACCCCTGCTCTCGAGGGTAGGGGGCGATAGGAAAATGCAAATGCAGACTACCTTTTGCTGCTTAGTTAACAGTCACTGGTATAAAAGTTACATAGGGTTCAGGTCCTGGCACAAGAATGTGTTCACTTTTATTGATTTCTGTGCATGTAAAGATGGAGTTGGTTAATGTCTGTTTTGTGAAGTAAATGTTTTGCACTTTTCCTTTGGCTAGGTTATTGACATTTTGCCACTGTGATTTCTGTTGAAACAGTCGCTTATAATGTGCTGAAAAGTCTCCATTCAAATAGAGAGTATATATATTGGTGTTTATTCAATATTATTGTTATTGTTTCTTCCCCCTCATTTTGTAATAGAACTACAATTTTGCAAGTTAAGAAAACATGTTTTCTCTGCCTATTTGTTTGGTGGAAAGTTGTACATTAAGTCAATGTATATAAATGTATATATATAGTGTTGATATAGCAAGTTGTTTTTGCCGTGTAGCGTAGTTTGCTACAATTCCTTGGGGATAGCTTCACCTGCAGCTTAGCTACTTTTAATCGAGAGTAACTAGTAGCTTAGCTTATTACATTTTCCAAGTAGCATGCCCTTCACTGACTTTTATGTATTTTGTCTTATTTAGCATGCAGACTTGCAAAGCAGTGTGTGTGTCAGTTTGTGCGTGCGTGTGCGTGTACGTGTGTGTGTGTGTGTGTGGTGCAGGTGGGGTCTATAAAACAGGAAGTGTAGTGACGTCAAAAATGTGTTAAACAACTGATGTGTTTCTGTCTTCTGTTACACAAATATACTAAGTGGCAGTGAGGACAAATGCCTTTTTCTTTTTTTCACCTTTTTAAGTATTTCTTGCCTCACGGAGTGGCGAACTAAATGCTGAAATTAGCTTAGCGTGTACCGGCGTGCGCAGCTGTGGGAGGATGAGTGTAAAGTGGCATTAACAGCAGAGAGAAAATAAACTTCTTGTCAGTAACCGCTGGAAAATATCTGCAACAAAGCAACGCCATAACCAGAAACTAATAAAAATGGCCAGAATTATTATTCAATTTGTCCTTTTGAGGACGGCAAGGAGCATTGGAGCTCTTATCGCTTGAGCGCTTTGAGTGCGCTTTGAGTGTCTACTAGAAAAGCGCTATATAAATCTAATCCATTATTATTATTATTATTATTATACGGGACGTTTTGACTATTTTGTTGTTGTCGAAATAGAAGCCAGGATGATTGTGCCCACTTTTCTAAGTTTAATGGGACCTAAGACTTTTACTCTGCTTCGAAACATTATTCAACCAGGGAGACTAGGAAATAAAATATATAGACAAATAGTTGACGCGTTAACAAATCACTACTCCCCTAAACCACTGGTAATTGCTGAAAATTTTACATTTAACAGACGACATGAAGAAGAGGGTAACTCTGTTACCATGTTTGTGGCAGCCTTACCCACATTGCCTAAATATTGTGAATTTTGGAAGACGCTCAGTGATGCATTATAGCAGTGGTTCTTAACCTTTTGGAGGTACCGAACCCCACCAGTTTCATATGCACATTCACCAAACCCTTCTTTAGTGAAAAATAAAATGTTTTATTTTTTATTTTTTCAAATTCAAGACAAAGTTACAGTATATATATTTTTTACTAGTGCACAAAATGAACCGTGCATGAACATCACCTTGTTCAAAGAAGAAAACCAACACAGTGCATGAACTCACAACAAATTACACACTTGCAAATCAGATGGAAATTTAGAGGGAACATTGTTTGGGGGTATCCATAATACTTAGACTTCCTTTTTATTGTCATTCAAATGTTAACTTTACAATACAGATACGCCGATAGGGAGAAGTTTTTATTTACACGATTGATTGATTGATTGAATGAAACTTGTATTAGTAGATTGCACAGTACAGTACATATTCCGTACAATTGACCACTAAATGGTAACACCCGAATAAGTTTTTCAACTTGTTTAATTAAGTCGGGGTCCACGTTAATCAATTCATGAGTCTGTTGTGTCTTGACCGCTGCGGCGGAGGCTCTGCCGAACACCTGAGGCCGACTCACCGAACCCCTAGGGTTCGATCGAACCCAGGTTAAGAACCACTGCATTCTAGGGACAGGCTTGTGTGTGGGCTTGAAAATGAAGCAGCTCAAAAAAAGTTGCTCACAGATAGTGATTTGACACTTTAAAGGGCCATTTACATACTGTAAGTGTACCCATGGAAATGGCCTCCAAAGAAGCCCAATAGTTGCACGATAAATACAAGGAGTGTTCACAGCCTGTACAGAAGTAGCAGCACTAACCAAGATGTTCAAGGGGCATGTTTTCGCTGTGGTAAAACTGGCCATCTGGCATCTTCATGCTGGTTTGGGATATGGATTACTGTAAATGTGGTTGACAAGGTCATGTAGAGAGAGCGTGCTGAAGTAAAACAAAAACAGTGAGGAAGGACCACTACTGTGAACTAAAGATAGGCACACATTACAAAGGGAAACGGAATCTGCACATCGTTAAACGTACAAAAGGGAGCAGCAGTGATACTTCAGAAGAGCACTGTGAGAAAATGTATTGCTGTAGTAAATACTGTACAAGTCCTGACTGTAGGGTAGGCCTCAGATGGCTTTTGGACCAAAGTCCACTTGGAAGGACATTTAATATATATCCATTAGACACAGGATCCAAGGCATGATTGCTGTCTTCTGCAATCTACCAGAGGTTCTTGAGACACCTTCCCTTGTGTCCATCGGACAATGTTTTTAGGGCATACACTGGTCACCCAGTGCACATGAAAGGGATGACGGACATACTGGTGCAGTGCAACAACAGAACTGTTTAACTACCAGTCTACATCACCAAAGGAGACTATGCTGTCATTATCAACCGAGGGTGGCTTCTGCCCTGGTGAGAGAAAATGTCAGACAGCTCTAAACAACTGCAAAAGTTACTGAAGAAGCATGAAGATGCTTTTCGTGCTGAAATTAATTGCATACACAGTCCATCTTTGTGTTAAGCCTGACACTAATCCAGTGGTTTTGTTAAGGCTAGATCAGTACCGCATGCTATTAGACCAAATGTGGAAGCTGATTTGAAAGTTTTGGTAAAATTTGGCATCTTGGAACATGTGACGACGAGTGACCGGGCCACTCTCATTGTTCCTGTGCAAAAGAAAAATGGCTGAATCCGAACCCGTGTTGACTTCGAGGTAACCGTAAATCCTTCCCTGATAGCTGAGCAATACCCGCTTCCTTTAATCGATGATTATTATGCTACCTTAAGTGGAGGTCAAAAAGTCAGTAAAATGTACCTAAATTAGGCTTATTTGCAAATGCAGGTAGATGAAGAGTCAATTGAGTTGTTCACCGTTAATATTGAGGATTGAGGTGGGGGGGATAGGGGGTAGCGGGGGGTGTATATTGTAGCGGCCCGGAAGAGTTAGTGCTGCAAGGGGTTCTGGGTATTTGTTCTGTTGTGTTTATGTTGTGTTACGGTGCGGATGTTCTCCCGAAATGTGTTTGTCATTCTTGTTTGGTGTGGGTTCACAGTGTGGCGTATATTTGTAACAGTGTTAAAGTTGTTTATAAGGCCACCCTCAGTGCGACCTGTATGGCTGTTGACCAAGTATGATTTGCATTCACTTGTGTGTGTGAAAACCGTAGATATTGTGTGACTGGGCCGGCACGCAAAAGCAGTGCCTTTAAGGTTTATTGCCGCTCTGTAATTCTCCCTACGTCCGTGTACACAGCAGCGTTTTAAAAAGTCATAAATTTAACTTTTTGAAACCGATATCGATCATTTCCGATATTACATTTTAAAGCATTTATCGGCCGATAATATCGGCAGTCCGATATTATCGGACATCTCTAGATA